>NC_051154.1:209497973-209678783 GCF_013339745.2 Dermacentor silvarum | reverse complement strand
TGTGTAACCAATACAGATGCCAACATTTGTATTTACTGTACGAATTACACAGCTCTGTGCTATTGTGGTATGTATTGAGTTGTATCGTTTGCAATACGTGCTAATAAAATCAGTGAATACACCACATTTTCCGACTACTCAATTTTCTTGCTCAAACAAAATTGTCACGCTTCGAGCTTGCTAGCTCGCGTGCATTTTAACTGAGAAATATTTCCTAACAAATGTTTCGTGGACGTGCTCAACGTCCGAGAAAATTAGCGACCGAAAGCTGTAGAAAACAGTATATGCAGCAGCAACACAATCTAAAAAAGATGCAAGCGGTGCTCTTTTCCGCTTGCGGCTCACAAAGCGGTCGCGCGCTCGTCGAGCGCATAGCAGACGACAAGCAGCTCGGCGTTTCCTCCTCTCTCATCAACAAAAGCGTTGCCATAGCAGCATCAGCAATTTTTTTATTGTTTATTGGTTTCACAGTTTGGCCTACCAAACACGAGGGGACAAATTGGCGCTAGTGACGCAAACATCGTTTACCCGGGGGGTATACCAGCTGACCTAGCCCTGCTGGTACTGCAACACTGGCAAACGCCCCGCTATATGTATACCCCCACTGATACCTCTGCGCATGCGCACAAAATGAGATGCGCTATCAACCGGCTCCGGCGCAGCGTCACACTTGGCTACTGCGCAACGGAGGCGCACAGCTGGGCACGCGCCGGCGCCAGTGCGTCTGCCACGGTTATGACGTCACAACTCTGGAATGCGCAGACCGGCGAGGCGCGCGCGGCGGCGGCGGCTCCTGCGCGCCAGCTGTGCGCCATGTGACGTCACTGCTCCTCGCGCATTCGCAGCACGGCTTTCCAGGAGCCACGCGAAACTGCTCAACCTCGGCCACTGTAACTACATAAAAAAAAAAAAATCACAGCATATCCACGGGGTGAATGATGATGAGTGGGCGAAGCTCCGGAGGGAATCATCGGATCTCCCGCTTAAGGGGAAGCTAGCACAAAAGCGTTAGAGACGTGCAGTACTCTCTAGTAAGGGGGAGCGGCCACAGCGTCTTACGCAGCCATTTACACATGCCGGAACGTGCACCGCGTTTGCCGACGCCATCACATGACTGCTGAGAGAGTATACCCCCCGTATTCATAAACGCTCCTCGACTTGAACTTGACTTGCCACCGCCTTGGGCAGCGCGTTCGAAACGCGTTGAAGGTAAGGCGGAGAGGCCACAGCGTCTTACACCAGCTTCTTACACGGGCCGTAACGCGCTAGCACAAACGCGTTAGAAACGCGCTAGAAAACGCGGCCTTTCGTTAATGTTGGGTATTTATTGCCATCGTGGTGCTTGTGTCTATGTGTGCTTCGTGGCGTAGTGGGCTAACGCCGCGCGCTCGGAAGCGAGGGGTCCCGGCTTCGATTCCGCGCTACGGACACAACTTCGGAATTTTTTTAACACGAAAGTGTTTTATGCCGGGGTCCACCAAGACTTCACTGACGTATTTCCGTCACGGAAATACGTCAGCTTACAATGTACACGAACATAATACAAAGAAAGAAACCAGAAGAAAAAGTTCCACAAACATGCAAAATTTGGAAATCGATCCCACGACCTCTCGGTCCGCGACGATAGATCGCCGAGCGTTTAACCCATTGCGCCACAAACGCATTTGCAGAGAGCTACACAGACGCGCCTTATATATCTAACACTCCTCCGTGTACCCGCGCTCTTGCTCGGGGCGGTGCCGCCGCCTACGAGCAGAAAAGAGAAGTACTGCATTATGACACTAACGCGCACCGACAGTGAACGCTTCGGTGGTCTCAGCACTACGACGCCTCGATGCCAGCATTCGAAGGGACGCTGGCATCAAGAAGCACTACCAACGCGTTCTCGCAGAAGCACTACTAGGTGGCGTTCACCGTACTCAGCACAGCGGAGCGTGGCCTCCGCAATTAGCTCTGAAAATGTTTCTGAAGTTGATCGCGGAGGCTGCAATTACGACGCGCTGTACGCGCTGATTTGACTCGGTGACGATTCAGTTACGTGCTTTGTCTTGCGCGTTGTATTAGTGTGTCAGTTACGTGCTTCGTCTTTCGCGTTGTGCTAGCGTGTGCAGCGTAGTGCAGCTTCCATATGCACGACGGTTGCTCATGGTCATCGACGTTGGTAGTCGTGATGGAGGAGACGTGCCACCAGGCGTCAGCGTGGGTGCATCAACGCCTATGGGCGCTTTAGCCACAAAAACACCAATAGACACTATATATCAATGTGCAATAAACATTACACTACTTCTGTGAAGACACGTTTCACTTTCGTGTTCTATACCGATTCCTATATAAGAGGGATCAACCCCATTTTTTTCTCATTTTTCTCAGACTGGTTACACACTACTACTACGACGAGGGACGAACGGGTGCCGCTTTCAGGAGCTTCGCCCCTAAAAGGTGGAAGCTTGCACTAGGCGGCGTAAAGCTCAAGACACAGCGAAGCTGGCCGATTGATATCGAGCGGCTAGCCTCTAACTCGTTCGGCGTCGCAAGCAGCAGCATTCTTGGCACTGTGCCAACCTTGGTTAGCCTGCCTGCGTTTGTGGCATGCCAGGAACGCTGTCGCTCGTAGGCACCGACGCGTCCAGCTCTAGTCACGCGAAATGTCGCCAACGCGTTCGGCGTCGGCAAGCGTCAGCGTTCTGGGCACTGTACCAAACTTGGTTAGGCTGCCTGCGTTTGTGGCATGCCAGGAGCGCTGTCGCTCGTAGGCGCCCTCGCGTCCAGCGCTAGTCACGCAAAATGTCGCGAAAGGAAAGGTACCTCCGAAAATGATCGCTCGAGAATACCTTCCTACATGCGTAGTTAGGTTAAACCAAGTTAAGACCTAGCAGCAACCAAGTTGATACCTAGCAGTAGCAGCCAGTAAGCTTCCCTGTGCCTAAGCTTTGCGCGACCGAGTGCAAACTTGCCGGATTTTTTTACTGAAGTTTTTGTTTATTAGTTTATTATTGCGATAGCAATTATATGGACACTCAAAAGCAGATTTCTGCCGTCGGCGTCGCCGTCGCCGTTGGCGTCGCCGTCGCCGTCGCCGTCGCCGTCGCCGTGAGGTTCCGTATGACGTCAATGGAGATGAAATCGTGGCCGCGCGCCGCCGAACGCTGTATGTGCGAGTGAAAGGGCGCGAGGGACGCGCTCTTTCACGGGGAGTGAACGCACGGCGGAGAACAAACGCGCGTTCTGCGCCGTGCTTCCTTAAGGGCTGCAGAAGTAGGCGTCTCTTTCCTCCTTTACAATCACCATATATGTAGAGCAAACGCGCCTTCTTCCGATGCGCGAGAGGCCGTGGGGGAGGGGGGGGAAGGGGGAGGGAAGGGAGGCGACGTTTAGCTGCGGCACCAAGTGCCTATTTATATCAGAGGCTCCGGCAACAGTCACCAACGCCGCACGCATTTTGAGCGAACGCGGGCAAAATGCCGACGGCGTCGACAACAGTTCGGCGCGTTGCCGGTGCTGCTGCATGTCCAAGTTTATACAGCTGATAAAGCTAATATCATTACTCCGTATATCTCTCTACAAATTGCTATCGCAATTGATGCTTCACCTTTCAGGTGAAACTGCGACAACTTTTTATAAATTGAAACGCTGTAAACTGCTTCCGATTTGTTCACATTCAGTACATCACTGATAGGACATCTGATGTATAACCTTGCTTACTTGCGCGTGTTCTTTATCGTGTCTGTGTTCATGAAGTGCAACTTACGGCATGTTTCGGCCTGTGTCGTGGCACGCTTTAGACGGAATGCTACACATCATATATGTGTGTCTTGTCACCAGGCTAATATGTTCAGCTACAATGAGAGCTTTCGGGTTTGTTTAGCACACACTATATTACTTAATTCGGCGAATGGTGAATAGCGCCCTAAAATTAGTAAGGGCACACCGCAGACCCACAGGAACATCAGCACACTCTTGTTTTATGCCGGGTGCATTGGGGGCACGTTAGGAGGACACTAAAGGCAAGTAAAAAGACAAGCTAAAGTGATAAAGTAATGCTGTAGAACGTCTAAGGCGTCGATATAATCGCGAACAGAGCTTTAGTAATCGAGAAATTGAGGTAAATGCAGGACATGATAAGAGACTCCCCAGGGACATTCAGGTATACATATACTTACCCGATGACGAAGGCACTCCTCAAAAAAGTTGCCACTAGCCCTCAACCACTCAGAAAAAAGCATAATTTCGTTGGATTATAAGATGGAAGAAAATGCTACTTGTGTACTTGTATTAAACTCTTAGAAAAAAAAATTACTTTTGGCGTTACCCTTGATAACGACATGAGTGGTGTAAAGGTTTCGTTTTCGCTCGACTCTGCGCCGCGCGCTTTCGAGTTTCAGTAGTTGCGTTATCGCGTAGTGCTGCGCTGGTGTTACTGGCTCGCTAAACTCGCACTTGAAATTACAAGCAGCAGGAAATACCACGTCCATGTGATGTCGCGGAATGCCCGAAAGGTCCGAACGACGGGACGTCCATACGGTGACCAGCTTTGTCGCCCGACATCGCATTGATGGAGTCCTCGCTGCTTTTGCGCTTGGAAAAGTCGATGTTGAGGCTGCCATCGTAGTACGCAACGACGCCGGCAGCGCGAGCCCCCAGCAGCATGTCAAGCTCAACGGAGCTTAAATCGCTGAAATCGAGCCTGGCATCGAGAGCCAATGTGTTGTCTGTGTCGTCAACAAGGTCTGTTGCGACGAGCGTCGACAATCATTGGGTTTACAATTGGGCGCACGCTGTTCGTTCCGCGTACACGCACTGCCATCGGCTCTGTCTTGGCTCTGTTTCTGGCCGCGCGCCTGCGTTTTCCGCAAAAAAAAAAAAAAAAAAAAAAAAAAAAAAAAAAAAACCATAGCGCCGCGCCGTCTGCGGGCGGCGTTTTACTCACCGGCGGCACAACGTCACTATGAGACCATGACGTCAGCACTCCTCGCTAGGGTGGGCGGGCGATTTGAATGGCGCTAGAGGTACGCGGACGCTTCAGAAGCAATTTTCTCATAAAATAAGTGTTTTCTTGGCACGAAACAACCGTTTCCAGGTTTCTGTGATCGTATTTTAACATTCCACGTTGAAATAATATTTCCCTTTAATGTCCCTTTAAAGATCCCCTGGTGGCCAATATAATCCGGCGTCTCCACTACGGCGTGCCTCATAATCAAATCGTGGCAAGTAACACCCGAGAATTCAATTTGATTTATGCCGGAACTTTTGATAAAACAACTCTAATTTTGTTCAAGTGCTGTTCGCGAATGTAGTACCAGACTGGCACCCAAGGGGGCACGAAGCATTTGATATTGTTTTCAAGGAGGTTATAAAGAAACTTCTGGAGTGGAGATGCCGCGCCGCGGCTGACGCCGGCGACCGCCATATTGCTCTGGGCAGAAAACGCAGTTGCGCCGCTTGAGCCCTTGCGATAGTTCGGCAGTTGCGGCATTTATCCACTCTGAGTGCTTAGTTACGGTCTGCTGAGCGGTAGTTTTGCGTTAGTAAAGGGAAATCCAAGCTCTGCTGAACAGGATGGTGAACGCCTGCGTCGCTTTCGGCTGCACGAATCGTGTGAAGCAAAATTCAAAAGTAACGTTTCACGTGTAAGTAGCGCGTAAAAGCCTTCAATCGCTCGTCCATTGCTGTGCACCATCTCCGTCAAAGAGCGCTGTTGTACCTGAAATCTATACCTTTCACCTGGCAAATATAGGCTGAAACAAGCTTTTTTCTGCGTATGTTTGTGCGACAGGTTCCTGAAAGAGAAAACGCTGCGTGACGCATTGCAGCCCGCTGTTCGCAGAGATGGCTGGTCGCCTAAAGATTCGGATGTTATTTGCTCGGTGCACTTTGAAGAGGGTTGTTTTCACAGGTCTGGTCAAACGACAAGGCTGCGACAGGGCAGCATTCCAAACATTTTTTCAGCGTTCCCCGCCCATCTGCATAAAAAGCGAGTTCGTAACAAATGCTTGCTGTTCGTATATATTTTCGGTGCGCTTGCATATGAGATTCGGCTTGTCGAGAGGAGTTATTTACTACTTATTTATATAAAATGATACAGCTCTCAGACCTGAGGGACGTCGTAGCTGCGACTCACAAGTTGACTGTTTATAAGCGTGCATAAATATCGGCACGCAACTGTTTCGCGTCAAAGCAAGAAAATAACTGACGTAACTGGTAAATAAAGAGTATTGTCAGTCACATATTATGTGTGTGTAACAACACGATATGTGCCTGGAGCAACAACAGTTCATGTGGAGCCATAGGTATCCTATCTCGGCGTAATTTCACTTAGGTTGGATCGCGAATATTACTGTTTTCTGAGATCAAGTTGCTGTTGCATGCCGTTGTGTAAAGTTCTGTGCAAATCAGAGTTCATACATAGAACATTTAATAGCCATTATTCGTAGTTACTGAACCGTGCGCCTTAATAAGTGACATTATCAGCATGCCTTTAATTTTGGGCATTGGTGCAATTTTTTGTTTTTGCGCAGCCAAAAATATGTTTGTTTTCATTCGTTTGCATTTTATTTATGCCTGTTTGGTTTTTTTTCCCTATAGTATACACTGTGATGCACGAGGTAGTTTTGCAATATTTTATTCATTTTTTCCACCGTGTTGTTTATGCTTATTTTTATCAAAATAGCTAGGACATAATAAAAATTTATTTACCAATTTACTGATTTCACCTTATACTTCGTGTCACTTCGGTAATGTGCCAAGCTGATGCGCATAAAAGGCGTTACAGCTTCATCCCACGTATTCTTGCATTAACTGCCTTGTGCATGTGTCCTTAACCTGACATGACAAAGATTACTGGGGATTCCTAATGATACAACTAGGCGACATGAAAGCGCCTAGTTGTTAACTCAATAATGTTAACTTCGCTAACTCAATAATACGACGGCCGCTTTCTACTTCTTTTACGGAGTCTTCGTCACTTTCTTTCGTCGCAAGTTTTTCAGCAAAAAGTCACTCTAAATTCGCCTAATTCACCTCTCTGTGCACTCATTATCGCCTCAGTTCAGTTGCGTAATCACTTTTAGACTGTTAAATGTGACTTTCTCATCATCATCAACTAGCTCAGCACCGCGTGTTCTACTCATCATTACCTTTAACGAAAGTCCTATCACCCAGCTAAACCCCTTTAATCCACCGTTATTTACTCCTAATTCAACATTATTGCAGTCTTAATACACCTCATTCGCCTCTATATATTCATTGTTACTTCACTTCACATGCTTAATTATTATTGTATACTTAATAGCGGTTTTGCGGGCACTATCGCCTCTTATCCTAAGAGATCATTTCGTGTCAACAACACCGTTTTGAAACGGCCTTGAGATGGACACCACACCATGAGGTATGCATAAAAGGATGTCGCATTAAAAAATATCTGCGCTAAATAAATCATAGTAATTCTCTCGCTTTCATCATAAAACGCCACCACGAAAGCGCACTGGTTACGCTACCACCGCGCAAGCAGCGCTCTCTCTTGCCCGGAGCAAGATGGTCGCCAACCGGTTTCCCAGGCTTCAGCCGGTCGCATGGACACGCATAGGGGATCTCCACTCCAGAAGTTTTTTTATAACCTCCTTGATTGTTTTCAACTTATTAATAACTTAGTTCCCGCTAACACTATCACTACCAATATATATACCGCCGCTGCTCCGCTCAAACGGCGCGCTGTGATCGCCTTTACCTCCGCAAGTAGAACTGTGATGGGTAACTTCGTTAACACAAGACTTAATATGAATAGCATTGTTGTCATTGTCAGAAAACCAGTTTTTTTTCAGACTACTAGCTATCCCGCCGAAAATGTCAACCAATTCGGAGATAGTGCAGTCTAAAAAAATATGTGGAGCCCACGCGCTGTCACACTCTACTTAAGCAACGAAACTTTCATTGGTGTTTGTGAAGAACGCGGTTCCTGCTTGGCGACGATTTGCAAAACAGGCCACACGACCGATGGTTGGACACATTTTCACTGGGAACCGCCTCGCTCGAGATAAACTTGCAGCGCTGGATCACGTACACACCACGCGTGATGACGAATGAAGGACGATTATGGAACGACCACGACATCATAAAGACGACTGGATGACGACGACGGAATGGCGGAGGCGGCATGACGACCAATGGCAGTACGACACTAGACTCAGTACGACACAATGGCGCCTATGAAACGACCAACAACGCCATGCATCACTACAATTACATGAAAATGGCATCACGACGGAATGACGAAGGGTATGACAAACTTTAAATGATGACGATGGCGCGACGACAATGCAATGATGATGCTAAGATGCTTACACTTGTTTGACGACGACGTCTTGACAGCAATGGCATAATGATGATAGAATGACGACGGCTATGTCTAGCACGTCGCCTCACGCCGATATGACGGCGTAGTGACAGCGTAGTGACGACGGCGGAAGGATGACGCTGATACGACAACGAAGGAATGTTCGCAGTATCGTAAACGCGAATAAATTGTGACGTCGGAATAACGAAGACGGACAGCGACGCTGTGTTGGTGTTATAGATGACGTACTCCACGCTTACATCCAGCACCAGCCGCCGGGGGCCACCTCAATTATTAACATATCCGCTGCGTGTGTGCACTACGTCCGGCACCAGCCAATCGCGCAAGTCAGTAGCCAGCAGCCAGCAAGAGGGATGGCAATGGTATGACGACGGCGGCCTTATTTACGGTCTAACCGACACATTCGGCATGAGCTGTTCGGCAAGGCAGTGACAGCAGCAGCAGCAGCAGCGGTAAAGTCGTAGGAAGGATCTAAGAAAGCTTCGTTCTAAAATGAGGGGCGATCCCGAAGGTTGAGCTGTCTAATAATGTGGGCATACCCCGTGGCACACGTTTACGGCTCCTCAATGAACCTCTTTCACGCCAACTTTGGTATGTGCAACAGAGTATGTGCCCCTGCGGTGCCTGTGCATGTACCACTGGGTATCTGCCGCTGAATACGCGCAGCTGCATTTGTGCCGCTCTTCAACGAACCTCTTTGACGTAAACTTTGGTCACTATGTATGCGCCACTAAGCATGCGTGGCAATGGCAGCGCCGCCAGAAGGCACAGCGTGTTCAGAAGCAAGTGCGAGAGTGGAAGCCGGCTGCCGTACACGCCTCACGCGTGACGCGTTACGGCTAATTCACACACTTGGACAGTAATGACACGTGAGTTGTGCCCCAAATTTTTTTTCACCCTTGGGAATAGACTGATCGTAGCTTACTGGTTGCAGTTGCAATAAAAAAAAAAAGCGGGAGCAACAGCGAAAGCGCGCAAGCCGGGCACTTAATATTTTGGGAGCTGAAAGAGTTCTCTACCCGTCGACTTGACCGCCGCAAGGCGCGCACATTAAGCTCCAACAGCTAGGCAAGAAAAAAAAAAAAAAACGGGTTTCTTGAGAACAGTGCAATGTCCAAGTGACAGCGTCCGCTGCACCCCAAACGTTCCTTTTTTTCTTGTTTTTTTTTCAGCCAAGTTTTATGTCCACTTAGTCTCTCGGTCGTCGTTAAGTCCCACACCTCTCTCTCGTCTCGCTGCGCGCGCCCATCAGCCACTCACAGCTTGTCCAGCTCCTTGATCTCGTTGTCCGGTCGCTTTGACGCTGAGCTGTTCGAGTCCCGCTTGCCGAAGACCAAAAGCGGGAACGGTAGCCGCGCCGAATTGGCCGAGGCCACGCCAGAGTCGCCTTCATCCGCGATGTGAGCGCCGATATCGTCGATGCTGAAATTCGCCGCGAAAAGGCGCGCAATCGCCGGCGGCACCGTGTCGACTTCAGGCTCGCTCTGGTGTCGTGGCCGGAGCGCCACGCCGATTGCGACGAACACGAGCAGGAGCAGCATGAGTCCTGCGGCAACCACAATGGTTGCCTTGGGTTTCCGCAGCTGGTGAACCATGGCCGCCTCACTCTGGCTGCGCCACAGAAGCTCGGCGCCCGAGGCGGAGCTGCGAAACATGCTGACCGGTGCTCACGTTTCTTGCAAGGCGACTGCGAAGCGAGCAACGGCTGGGCAGCGAGGCCTCGCGAAGGTCCGGGCACGGGGTGCGCGAGCAAGGCGCGATGTGCCGCTAGAGAGCGCTCTCTGGAACGGCCACGAAAATGATTACGATGGTGATGCCCTACGGAACAGTAGCACATACCCACAGCACAGGATAGGTATAGAGAATCAGGCGGTGTTTGCGAAAAGGTTTCTGAGTGCCTCTGTCTCTTAGATGAAGCTACAGACGTTAAAAAGAAGTAGAGGGAAATATGAAACTGACAACGGTTAGGCGGGCCACGATTCGAACAAGCAAAGAAACATCGGCAGACATGCTGAATCTGTCAACGAACAGCTCAATTTCAAACTATGCCGTTTCAGCTCCGAACTTTCTCCCATAGGTACCTCGCTCTTCTCCCGTTCACATTACTACTCTGTTAGCTGGCCTTGTCAGCCGCCGACGGCGGGCTAGCTGTTTCTCGTGAGCGGCGGTGGATAGCTGACCCATTTCTAATTATGAGGTTAATTAATGTTTTTCTGAACTCCAAGACACGCCTCAATTGAATGCCTTATAACGTGGGAAAAGTTCTGACCCGCAACCTTTATTATGCCGTGCTCGCAGCGGCGATTTCAATATTTCTAGCGATTCTCGAAAAGGGCGCGGCTCTCGTGGCGATTTGTCAATTTCTCGTAACTGCCCTAGTCACCCCATGACCTTGAAACTGTATCGCCACGTTTTAGGACGCATGAATTCAATTACCACACATTTTCAACCTTATATGCTTAGTATTCCTTTGACCAAGAACGTGTAAGAGTAAGCTTGAGAATTAATATGCAGAAGACAACGGCAATGCTCAGTATTTGACAAATTTTAAAGTACAAACAAGAGACACGACACAAATGGAAGGTCAGACACAGCGCTACTTTCAACTGTTTATTCCACAACGTCGCCGTGAAATATACAGGGTGTCCTAGCTAAAAGTAGCCAATGTTTTAAAAACGATGGAGTGTGCTAGGAGGCTTCAACCAACTCAGTGGTGTTGAGGATCACGTGTCCTAACAAGGACACGTCTGCAGTATTTTTTTCGTTTTGCAAAATCAATTAATTAGTTTAAACAAATTGCCTAACTTTTTTAATATTGGCTTCACCAAGAAGTGCCAATACGAAAGTCGTAGATCTCATTTAAAAATGTCCGACTGAAGTGTTTGCAACTAAGTACCATTGACGGAGCTTCTTGAAATTGTCTTTAAAGAGAGCCCGCGAAATACAAAAACGAGCGCATCATAGCACCATTATTTCAGCGCTCCCAGACGACCGATTAAGAAACCAAATCCTCATAACTGTACAACAGTTCCAGGACGGGCTCGGCGTTTCCAGTGGCCGCAAGGTACGCGCCAGAAACTCTCGCTAGTAATAAATGATCACGAACGAATAGAAGAACATGATAATTGCATTTTCCTCCCGATTAAAGAGTTCTGCCCTCAACATTTACTCAAGCCGAAACTTCTTTATTTATTTATTTATTTATTTATTTATTTATTTATTTATTTATTTATTTATTTATTTATTTATATTTTTTTCTTGCCTTGCGTGTTCGGGCTTCATTCCATAAGTGAAGCGAATGATATGTTTATGCCCCGTCACCTCGAAGCGCGACACACCTTCATCACCGCCGCTCGCTCTGTGCTCCCGATCGCGAGAGGGCACGCGAGTCAGTGTCGAAAAAAAAATGTGACCAGCCCTTAACCTGTCGAGAAAATGTGGGTAAGCGAAGCTTACCGTGTGTGTATCTGACCTTCGTGATGATTTTCTTTCTTTGTTTGTCTCTCTTTCTTTCTCTATCTCGTTCTCTCTTTTCGCTCCTTCTCTCTCTCTCTCTCTCTCTATATATATATATATATATATATATATATATATATATATATATATTTCTCTCTTTCTCTTTCTTTTTTGTCTCTGTTATGTGCCATTGAGCTTGGAACCTTTTTGCACAATCGCCAGGATCGGCCCACTTTTCAGCATGACACCGCCACCACCACCTCCACTACCACCGCCGACACTTGTGAGCCAATAAAGCTTTGCTTAAAAGCATGCAAACAATGTGCTTTACTGGTCGGTTGCGCGGGGGCGCTGAAAGAGTGGCGCTATCACGCGCTTGTTTTTGTATTTCGCGCGCTTTCTTTAAAGGCAATTACAAGAAGCTCCATCAATGGTACTTAGTTGCAAACACTTCAGTCGGTCATTTTTAATTGTGATCTACAACTTCCGTATTGACACTTTCTTGGTGAAGTCAATATTTAAAAAAGTTAAGCAATTAGTTTATACTAACTAATTGACTCTGCAAAACGAAAAAAAAAATACCGCAGTCTAGGACACGCGATCCTCAACACCACTGAGTTGGTTTGAGCGTCCTAGCACACTCCACCGTTTTTAAAACATTGGCTACACGCTGTATATGAGAAAGGTACATGCGCAGAAGCGTTTATAAACACACGCACACACACACACAGACACACGCGGTAAGAAAACATGTATAAGAAATGCCTGACAAATTTGCATGCGCGTCGAGGTATCCGAACTCTTGTGCGTACAGACTTAAAGAAGGCTGACTGATGCAACCTTCACCCCTCTTTTGTATGTGATAGGCTTCCAGTATCAAGCGAGCCTCCTCATTGCGGCTTTTATGAAGAATCTTCGCGCCATAAAATAATGCCTCACAACCCCAAGAGTTCACGTGATCCGCCAAATGCGTTCGCTCCTTCTTTTTAATACTCAAGACGTGCTCTCTAATTAGTCCTACACACACTTTCCTGTTTGACCGATGTAGCTTTTGCCACAGAACAAAGGAATGTCATAGACAACTCCACGGTGTACCACAGGTGCAGTTGAGATAGGGCGGAGGAGGTTCTTACGGCAACCTCGCCTTGTTTCGCTTGCTGTGGCTATGCGAGGGCAAAGACGGTCGAGTTCGTTGAGGCAAAGAAACCACTCCAACGTCGTGCCTACATTCGCGACCTCCTTGGGGTTATGCAAAACCTTGTGGCTGTAAGGAACTACCTCAAGGGCACGTTTTTCCCCCCTGAAATCTTTATTGTCCTTCTTTTTTCCTTGCTTAAACTTTAGCAACAGACCCTCAGAAACTGCAGAGATGACTGTTCGAGGGAAACCTGCCACCAGCAGTTTTGTCACCTGCGCTTGAAGTCTCTCTTGCATCGTGTGGTGGCGCGATTTCTTAAGCAAGGACTCGAGGCAAAGAGATGCTATGGCTCTTTTCACTATCTTAAAGTGAGAAGAGTCAAAAGGTAGGATCCCCTTCATGGCCCGAGGTCTCTAATTCGAGACTTCGGGCTAAGACGGCATTATTCTGTCAAAGCTCCATTTATTTGGTGAATTCTCAGTAATAGGATGATTAGATTAAGAGGAGAAAAAATTGAGGTATATATAACAGTTCCCTATTTTTAATTGCGCGTCGACATTTCAGCAGCGCTACGTCAGTGTGAGCTGAGGAATTTAGAAGTATTTTTTTGTATTTGGGGTCTTCGTGGCTAAGTACAAGTTCTTCAAACTTTCCAGGTTCAGTTTCTGGCTCTCTTAAAACAGAATGCAGTGTACAGGGTGTTTCAGTTAACTTGGGCCAAACTTAAAAATATGCAAATGGTACGTAGCTGGTCAGAACCAAGGTAATGTTGTTTGCCGTCGCTTGGAGATACTCAGATTATTTTTTTCATTCTGCCTAATTAGAAAATTAGTCCTAATTAATTAGTCAACTTCTCAAATATTAAAATTAGACGAAAGGTGTCAATGAGAAAATTGTAGAGCAACATGAAAAACTGCCGATACAGCTTTCTGTTACTCAATACGGACTACATAAAACAGTTTTTTCGAGCGTAAAAGAAGACCGCGAATAAACGCGAAGTGCCTCGAGCGGCCAGTAACGCGGTAATTTCGCGTGTATTCGCGGCTACTACTTTTATCTCCTGCATGCTCCGCGTTCGCTCTTTCATCCTTCGCTGTGCTCGTTCGCTCGGTTACGCCGCCGCAGACGCACGCCGCAGGAACGGGCGCCTAAAGTTGCGCTCTAAAAAGAAAGCAGGATCCCAGAATTCTAGAAATAGATGTTGTATTGTTTGTCTTGACTTTCTTCTTTTTTTATATACAACGATGCACGCACCGTTATGAAGTGCGCTATGAAGTTTGAATAATGGCATATCGCGGCAAATAGTGACACGGCATATCGCGGCAGATGCTTACCAGGCAAACGCGCCGTTCAGTACCTTCGGCGAATGGCCACGACGTTCAGGTTCAAACTTCGTCACGCTTTTCGTCACGGGGCGTTTCCACTTGATATGATATTGGGACAGCCTCTCTGCGTCCCTGGCGCACTCAGATTAAAAAAATGTGGGGTCTTTACGTGCCGAAACCACGATCTGATTATGAGGCACGCCGTAGTGGGGGACTCCGGATTAATTTGGACCACCTGGGGTTCTTTAACGCTCTTTAACCCGTGAATCTAAGTTCACGGGTGCTTGCGCATTTCGCCCCCATCGAAATGCGGCCGCCGTGGCCGCGATTCGATCTCGCGACCTTGCGCTTAGGAGCCCAACATCATAGCCACTAAGCAACCACGGCGCGTGCGCTCGGTTTCAATTACCTACGATTGAACGTTGAAATTGGATGTTGAATATTTCGAATGAGGTGCGATTTTCCAGATTTTTATACGTATATATAGGGGTAGAATAAAATGTAATGGCCTCCAAGTTTGCCATAAAGCAACTGCACTGAAAGTGCTAATAAAAAAAGTTTGAGAGGGAATTCTTGTTAATTATTGTTCTGAAGCACACGTTATTAGCGGCAGAGTATGTCCGCCTCGCCTAGGAACTTCTCTGTAAGAACACCACCTACGCTCATAGCCTTTTTATATAAAAAAAGGTGCATAGTCTAAAAAAAAAGAACAGAATTCTGAATAAGGCGGGAAAGTAGTTGCAGGTTGAGAGCTGATGAAAGTCTTGCAAATACTTTCCCGCCTTATACAGAATTCTTTTTTAGACTATGCACTTTTTTTATAAATTAATATTCTTTTTTTAGACGACGCACTTTTTTATAAATAAATTATTTATTTATAAAAAAGTGCATAGTCTGAAAAAAAAAGAATTTTGTATCAGGCCGGAAAGTATTTGCCGGACTTTCATCAGCTCTCAACCGCTTTACGTTTTTCTAATCGTTGCGCATTTACGACGGCTTGTTGCACAGTGGCGCGGTAAATGCCGCATTGCCCTTCTTTACGGTTCACAAAAGAAAGTAAGGACTTTATTGCTCACTCTTTCTGCATAAACGAAAGCGTAAGTTTTTTTATTATACTTATTTTACTATGATGACCTATGAATCTACCCTAAGAACTAAACCACCGCGATTCCGTTGCGTGTATGCGCACAACCTGACTTAGATTTTGTTCAAGCTCGGACAAGCGATACCAGTCTGCACGTTGGCCGTGCTAGCCGAGAACATCTGCTTTGTGTGCTAAGAATGACTAAGAACATGGAATGTTACACGTTGTTACCAGGACGCACTTCCGCCCATTCTCTGGTATCAGATAAGGCGATAAAGGTAGTCCGCCTTGGCCGATATATATGTATCACGCCACTGGCACAAAATTCGCATTACAGCGACGTATGCTGTCCAGTGAGGCGCTTTCACATCTGTCGCGATTGTTGCGTTCGGTTCCGCGTGGCTGCTCGCGAAGGCGCGCCGAAGAGCCGGCTCCCGTCAATCGAAGTCGGCCTTTTCGTCTTCCCTAGTATCCATGATGGAGCTCTGCGCTGCGGTTGGTCAGAACCCATTACGAGGACACGGTGCTGCACCATCGAGCTGTGGAAGTGACCAAAAGCCCGGTGGCCAGGTCGTCGGTGTCGACCGGAGGTTACCCTCGCAGAAATTCTCAAAGGCGGCAGCACAACCAATAGCTACGTCACCACCCTCGTACCCGGAGACAGTGCTCGCCATCAACACCGAGGTGCCTTTCGCTGAAGAGGACGGGACGCGCGCCGCCAGACCCCTCGGTCACATTTACCAGTTCCTGCGGGAGCCCGTTCCCCGAGCCTCATAGCGGATGGATGCGCGATGCGAACGAACAGCCGTCTAGGAGACGGAGGCACTTGAGCGCTTGGGGCGGATGGTGTCGCCAGTGCTCCCTCCAGTGGAAGAAGCTGCGGCGTGATCGCCCGTGGGTGTATGCTCTTCTTATCTGCTTGGCAATGATGATGATGTTTGTACTGACGAGGGTATTCATCGATTCATTTTGGGTGATCTTAAAATACCAACCTACTAGTGTGACGCGAATGTAAGTTCGACAGGGTTTGTAGCGCGACCAAGTGCATGTTGCAACGCGTGCGGACAGAGACGACATGGCGCGGTGGACTTTGCAATAGTGTATGGCAGATGAGACATGCCGGCGGACAATTTCAGCCATCGCTTGTCAAGATGCGGAGGACCTTGGATGACAGGCTGTTACGCTTTACGCGGAAGGCCTGAACCGTTGCGCTGGGCCTCGATTATGGCAGTCGACATTCTGTGAATGCTATATTTTTCTTGATGGCAGCACAGCTCATTCAGCACAATTTTTAGAGAGGGAGTGTTCCGCGCTGTACTGTTCATTTGTATGTCAACATTGATTTTAATATGACCATGGTTCATTTTATGCATCTGTGTGAACGCTGTACAGGACACAAATAAATTGTACGAAGAGTGTGTATTCGTTGCTTGTGTGAAATAGCGTCACATGCTTTCGTGCCTGCGAGGCTTATTATTTTTTTTTCGTTTCATATGTATAAAAGGGTGGTCTGAGTGTGTATTCCGTTCGGCGCCAGCGCAACTGTGCACAGTTGCCTGACTCTCAACTTGACCAAAAGCAATGCTTTCAACTTGCCTATAGCCGGACAAAATACGGGCTGCAGTGAAGTGCTTTGAACCTACTGCACTGTCGAAGATTCCTGAATGTTTTTGTACGATCACGTGTTCTTGCGTGCCGACGCATGGGTTACTTACACGAGTTCTTATCTGTCGCTAGTTCTGAAGGCTGCAGAACGGTTAGCGACCGGATGGACCATGCTCCAACCCGCAATTACCCGGATTTCGTGGGCGACGTGTTCTATACATTACTTTTACAACAATGTATGTTATGAATTACCAAACCTATGTACACGGTGGCCCAACTATAATGCACCAAGACAGAACCAAGGTAATGTTGTTTGCTGTCGCTTGGAGATACTCAAATTATTTTTTTGCGTTCCGCCTAATTACATAATTAGTCTTTAATAATTATAAGTTCTCAAATATTATAATTGGATGAAAAGTGTCAATGAGCAAATGGTAAAGGAACATGAAAAACTACCGATACAGCTTTTTGTTGCACTAATACGTGCTACATAAGAGGTGTTTTTACGATAGAGAAAGAAGCTTGCGCATACATGCAAAGTACCTCGAGCGGCCAGTCATGCAGGCAATTTTTGCAGTTTTGCGTGTATTCGCGTACTTCTTTAACGCTCGGAAAAACACTTTTATGTAGCACGTATTGAGCAACATAAAGCTGTATTGGGAGTTATAACAGCGAAGCTGTTTCACCTCGGAGTTTTCCGTCAGGTGTAACGCCGAAATGTGGGCCGATCCTGGTGGTAGTGCAGAAAGGGTCCACGCGCAACGGCACATACCCCTGGGAACTAGCGACGCTGTTTAAGCTCGAGGATTGTCCGCTAAGGTCCTCGCGCGTACCGCATCGTTTCGCCTTAGCTATCCGAGCCATCATGTCACCGTGTAAGAATGGGATTGAAGATTAGTATGCCAGACGTCAAACGTAATGTTCAATAGCCTGGTAAGGGAACAAGGATTCAGGATCGCCAGTCAGCCTCTAGAGTCTGTAAAAGAGTACGTTTATCTAGGTCAATTACTCGCAGGGGACCCTGATCATGACAAGGAAATTTGCAGAAGAATAAATTTGGGTTGGAGTGCATACGGCAGGCATTGCCAAATCCTGACTAGGAGCTTAATTACCACTGTAGTTGAAAAATGTACAATCATTGCATTCTACCGGTGCTAACATATGGGGCAGAAACTTGGAGGTTAACAAAGAAGCTCGAGAACAAGTCAAAGACCGCACAAAGAGGGATGGAACAAAAATTGTTAGGCTTAACGTTAAGAGACAGGAAGAGAGCGGTGTGGATCAGAGAACAAACGGGGATAGCCGATATTCTAATTGACATAAAGAGAAAAAAATTGAGCTGGGCAGGCCATGTAATTCATAAGATGGATAACCGGTGTACCATTCGAGTTACAGAATGGGTACCAAGAGTAGGGAAGCGCAGTCGATGACGGCAGAAAACTAGTGGGGTGATGAAGTTAGGAAATTTGCAGGCGCAACTTGAATTCAGTTGGAGACAGGGGTGATTGGAGTTCACAGGTAGAGGCCTTCGCCCTGCAGTGGACATAAATATAGGCTGATAGTGATGATGTCACCGCGCCATGCGGAGTGGTTGCCGCGGCTACACAAAGGCGGAGCTAAGCCATGACGTCACTGCGCGGGCACAAGGGATATACAGCTCCGCGTCGCCGCCGCGGCAGGCCTCGGAAACTCCGCTGGTTTTTGGTCCGCGCGAATTGCAGCGCCCTCCATGAAATGGATGCGAAACCAAAGTCGCTTTTCCTTTTTTTTTCTTGTCAACCCTCTCTCAACTTTGTCATTTCTCTCTCGCATTTAACTATAGTGGCAGCGCGGCTGGCGCGGCCAGCGCTCGCCGTCGGCCGTGCTGATAACGGGCAAAACGGCAGCAATTTTTTTTTCTGGCATTATGCCGTCAGTTTTGCGGTTTTCGCCTTCCTCGCTAGCAGTGTGGTCCGTGTGGTACCGCACCGTTGCACGTTTGTCGGCTTTTTTCCGCAATGTCTCGCAGCCGTCGCTGTTCGTGTGTGGTTCAATGGTGTACGAACAGATCAAGACGAAGTCAGCCATGCGACTTGAAAATCTACCGCGTCCCTAAAGACAAGAGGTGGGCACTGTGCAGTTTACTTCCCGGTTTTTATTTGTGATAGTAATTGTGCGCAAGTCGTTCATGGCTGTCCAGTGGTGAGGCAGCAGCTAGCTGATTTGAAAACACCCCAGCGATGCAGTAAATCGTTATGCCAACAAGCAGCGAACATAAATCTCCCGATAAATATAGTACCACCTGTGCGTATCGCAAGGAACACGTGTGTAGGTGTGCGCTTTGCACTTATTTCTACTAATTGGTCGCCATCATTTAAAAGTGCGTTTCTGAGAACTAAGGTTGATATACCACAACTAGTATTCTGCCGCGATGCGAAACGAGCTCAGTTTTGTATGTTCCAACTGCGATGTTAGATAAGGTCAACAACCACAGGATATGCTTGGCGCACTTCACGGAGGTGGATCGAGTGAGAAGTAGGCCGTGAGAAGCTATTCTGCACATTGGCCATTAGAGCAATTACAATAAATGTTTTTTTACATGTTCGTACATGAAACACCATCCGCGTTTTGTTGCATTCTATAGTGTGTTGCTCCAATTCTGGTTTTCGCAAACGGACACAATAAAGTGAGTCCAAAGAAGTGTTGTGTCGTAAGCGGAATCATTTGTTTTTAAAATATAATTTGGGCGCATGCTTGCTTGATCGTAATAATGAACGGGACTGCGTGCACGAAAACGCAAAAAGAACCCACTGCGCCCAAGCACGAATGCAGGGTGTAACGCCTGGCACGATCGGACGGGAGAAGAGCACGCGCTTCGGTCCGGTGGTGCGTCTGATAAGGTCCGCGACAAAAAAAAAAGAAAAAAAAAAGAAAAAAAAAACCCGGACAGCTGAAGAAATAAATAATAATAAAGAAAAAGCACTGCGCGAGGCATGCGAGGAGGGAAAGGAAAGTCATGAGGGAAGTGGAGCAACGTTATCATAAAAAAGGGAGAAAAAAAAAAGTGCTATAGCGAAAGAAACAGAGTAAAAAAAAAAAAAAAAAAAGAAGAAAAATCGCGCCGCTTTCCTTTTTCTTTTTTTCGCCGCCGTAGTACCGTCGTTCAGCCGCTAGGGCTTAACTAAAGCGCGCCTTGGCGCTAGCGTCGATTGAGCGTCTGCTATACGAGAACCCATGGGAGGTATAGAAAGATTCAGTCTCCTGGCAGCGGTGACACAAAAAGCCCCGCTGTCTGCGTGCCGAGCACCTCACCACGGAGATGGGGCGGCCGAAGAAGAGCATCACTCCCGAAGAAGAGGAAGCGAGGCGCGAAAGCCGCCGCGCCGCCGCTCGAAAGTGAGTGAGACGACTTCGGTTCGATCCCCAGTATCGCGCCGCTGAAGCGGGGGCGAAACGTCGGCGATTCGCAGAAGAAGCAAAAGCGTTTGAGCGTCCAGAAGCGTCCAGATACTTAACTGACCGAGTGTTCGTTGCTCCTTGGGCTGTCGATGATTCCGGGGCCGAGTCTCGAAGCATAACCTCGCAAAAACTTGGCCGAACCGAGATAAAGCTAGGAGGAGTGGCCAGCTTCGCTGTTTGCCCAGTCTTCGCACCACTAGTGTGAAGCTGCCTCTAATTTTTTCATGTTGCTCTACAATTTCCTTCATTTAGACTTTTCATCTCATTACAATATTTGCGAAATTCATTCTTTATGAAGACTAATTATGTAAGTAGTAGGAATGCAAACAAATCTGAGTATCTCCAAGTGACGGCAACCAACATTACCTTGGTTCTGTCCAGATACGTGGCATTTGAAAATTTTCATCTTTGGCTCAAGTTATGTGGGACACCCTATATATATAACTAGGTTAGACTGCACTAGCAATGAGTCAACTACGACGGCGTAGTCCTACAAGTGAAGTGACTAGCCCCAATCAATGTACACCGGCGAGCTGTTAAATAACTACCCCCCGAAGCAACCGGCATCGACGGGAACTGCTATGCCTGCTTCTACTGCCCTCTCCTATCTTTGTCAAACTTTTGTACCGCTCTTTCCTCCGTGCGCAGTGACGGTATTTCCGCGTGGCCGATCTCACCGGCGATCTTTCAAAAGGTAACACTGATGGCTCTTCCTGGATTCTGTGCCAAGAAGGCCAACACGGCTCTTAATTCTCCCAAAAAAAGCAATAAAAATGTAAAGATAATTTAAGACGAGGACCCAATGGGATCGCAGCTCTGGCCATTATAGTGCAGTAGACTGAAATGTTGAACTATGGCGCAACATATAGCATATAGATTAGCCGGTATACAGTGGCGCACCGACGGGGGGGGGGGGGTTCAATACCCCCCCCCCCCCTCTCTTCCTGAGGCCAAGTCAACCCACCCCCGCTTTTGTTTGACCCCTTTTATTTCCTTGCGCCTTTGAGTACTGCAACTAAGATGTGAGACGCGCAATCGTCTGCACACTGCATTTTTTGACAATTTCCCGTGAACAAATTTAAATTAGTGACGATTAGATGGTATTGGCAAACTAAGGCAAACGGTCAACCTCCCCCTGGCAGAGATCCTGGGTGCGCTACTGCCGGTATAAGTCACATTCATGCGCAAGTATAAGCACCTCTGAACTCGTGGGCGCTCTTTGGCTTTCCAACCGGTTTCGGCCGCATTATGATAGAACGGCAGTCAAAACCGAAAGCAAAGAAGGAACGTCAGTGTGCCGCACGTAAAATAGCTCCAGATCAGGCATTAATCCGGTACTGTCTGTTCGTCCCGCCGCCGTATAGCTTAGCGGCTATGGGGTTGCGCTGCTGAGCTCGAGGTCACGGGTTTGATCCCGGCCGCGGCGGCCGCACTTCGATGGGTGCGAAATGCGAAAACACCCGTGTGCTTTGATTTAGCTGCACATTAAAAAAATTCCTAGGTGGTCGAAAGTGATCCGGAGTCCTATATACGGCGTGCCTCATAATTAGATGATAAACTAGCACATAAATACCCTTATTTTTTTAACCCTCCGTACGGCGTCTCTTCTAAAGCCTGTGTAGTTTGAAACGTTAAACTCTTTCAGCCAGTTATTCGCCGAATGGAATCGCAGGAACCAATTTCAGGTCTGGCCACCAGTATCATCTCGCTTTGAAAACAAATTTCTTTAACGTTCTTTAACGTGCACCTAAATCTAAGTATACCGGCGTTTTCGGCATTTCGCCCCCCATCGAAATGCGGCTGCCGTGGCCGGGATTTGATCCCGCGACCTCGTGCTTAGCAGCCCAAAACCATAACCACGGTTACAATCGGCATTTAGCACAGTTGTGCCCGGTGGCTGTTTTCAACAAAGAATGCTTCACCGACAAACCTGCAGCGATGAAATGCCATTCATGCCCCTTCGCCCTTGCAAGGACAAGGAGCTGACGACTAGATCAGTGTCACAGGAGACTAATGGACAAGCAAATACGTTTCGTATCTTGGGCTCTGCGACTGCTCAGAGCGGATGGGCGAGACGAATTCTGAGTCATCGGTCTCGTGCATCGATAAACGGCATCGTCGCTGTATGGATTGTGACAGTCAAACAAAAGAGCTCAGTTCGAGACAACACCACCCTTCGTGGAAACGATATTTAGCGCTAAGGCCCATCTCTCTGTCAGGCTGATCGTCATGGAAAGCCCCATAAATTTTGCAAGGGGCCAACGACGAGAATTTCCGTGGGAACGGTGTCGACCAGAGGTTCCCAAGTCGCCAAGTGGTTGCCCATATGCGGGGGCGGTTGCTCAGCCTTGGAGGCGTAATCCGGTGGAACGGTGCAGTGTCAGAGGCGGGATTTTGCGAACAGTTTGATGGTTGTGATTGGTCGAGAAGAACAGTGAATTCCCTCTGCGAGAGAAAGGGGGAAAACTGAAGTGCTTAAAAAGCGGACCTTCAGTGCTGTGAGTGCTCGTTTGTGCTCGTACATTGAAAACTCTCAAAATGTAAATGCTGTAAATAAGCCCTTTCTTGCATCCCTTGGACATCGCCGCGGGCCTCTTGATCGCTCGGCACCTGGCACATCACCAGCCACATAAACTCGTAATGACCGCTCGGACACGAGTTGCAACAATTGGTGGTTGAAGGCGGCAGGATGGAACCTGCAGTCAACGCGAGTCCTAACACCACTAAGCAACCACGGCGGGTGTGCTTTGCCGCAGCGGGGACAGATGTTGCCGCTGTCCCGTCAAAGTAATATCTCGAGCTCCTCAGGTGTCACTATAGGCTAGGCCTTTATCCATTGATATCCAGAGCCAATCTCAAGAAGACTGCCGAGATAAAACGTCGGAGCTTTGTTGCCGAGGTGAAAGAGAGCGTAGTGAAAGTCGACAACGCAATTTATTTCTAGTGAAGGGGGCAAATTGGTTAAAAATGGCTACCGTTCGGCCTGGAGCAGAGAGATCTAGGCAGGCCAGGTGCCGGCAGGTCACGCGATAACGTCATTTTCTTTGCATCTATGCAACGGAACTCTATGGTAGACCTTGACAAAAGCTGATTGTGTGTAAAAATATTTTTTTCATGCTATTTGTGGCCCACAAACTTTTGTTCGCGACGGTACATTGCTATAGGTTTACTACGTTAGAAATATACGCATGCGTACCTAAAAAGATTTACGTATGCTTACCTACATTGATTCGTTATCTCGTAACATAGGTGAATTGGCTAACTATAGTACCAGAGGAAGAAAGAAGTTGCGGAGCGGTTGTGGTAAGTGTTATATCTTTTGGCTCCGTCTCATTTGCGTTTGCTTCACATAATTTGGGTGCCCGGGCACAAAGGTTTGTTTTTGAATGAGTGTGCATATTCATTAGCAAAGGCTTCCCTGGGTGGTGCTTTAGTACCTGCCATTCCCCCAACCGCCTATATCACTGCCGCTAGGTTTACGAGATTAACAATGATGAATAAGATATATAAATCTCGTATGTGCTTCGCATTCAGACTACCACCATTTACTATTTCCTTGGAGTCGTAAATCTGTCCAACATGAAAAATAGAGATTACACTAACAAGGCTACGTTGCCGCATGCTGACACTAAATTTCTATACACACAGGGCTGGTTTGGTGGCATCTCCTCTGTGTATACAGTGCGGCGAACCAGAAACTATTGATCATTTTCTCCTTGATTACCGTCTATTCTCCTCAGTAAGAAAAAGGGTGCTTGAGGACCCTTTAAACAAACTTTGCCTCAGCATGAACGCCCCCGTCTTGCTTTCGTTTGTAGCTTCCACATTGCGGTGCAGCCACCAGAATGTTCGCATTGCAATGCAAAACTTTATCATTGATTCGAATCGACTGCCTTCATAAAGCAGTCAATTATAATAATTAAATAGAACAACAAGCACAATTCCTCTTCCTTTTTTCTTTCTTTTTCTAAATTTGTTCAATCTATTTTCTCCAAACCGCGCAATTTTTGGCTGATCTCCAATGGTGGGTATGTGCCATTTCTACAGAGAATCATCATCATCATCATCATTAAAAATGGTTTTAGGCTACGCGTAGCCCGCGTTCGACGCTCCTGCCTTGTCTGGTTCGTCCTCACTCTGCGCCGGGCTGGTTAAGTACTGGGTAGTTTTTTTTTGTTAGTTTTCGTTCCCGCGTTCACTTCTACCGCATTCAAGCTTGCGTCAGTTTTATTTGCAGCTACTCATCTGAAGCCGCTCCGATGTCCAGGAACTCTCTTGTGCAGGGGCGTTCCGCCTGGACAGCCTCTCTCAATCCTGATGAATTACCTTTGGAGACCTTTCTCCGCAGCGGCGTGAGCAGCATTCCCGTCGCGCTGGTGCCCTCGGCTAATGGCTCTATCAGGCTGAGCCCTAAAGCAATTCAAGAACAACTTCATGCCATGACTCCTCATTACCAGAGCATCACCGATGTCCGGCAGTTCGGTGGCGGTGGCGTAGTCTGCAGGTCGCCAGACCAGGCTTGCGTAGCGGATCTACTGAAGTGCTCATCATTTGCCTCGGTCCCGGTGAGTTCGTTTATACCACCACACCTTGCATTCACTAAGGGAATCGTGCGCGGAGTTGACTCTCAATTACACCCCGTCCGAGACCCTGGAGAAGCTCGCCATGGCTGGAGTTGTAGCAGTTTACCGCTGTAACCGCATCGTGGAAAACGTTAGGGTCCCCCCTGAGCCCGTTATTGCGACTTTCGCTGGTACATCGTGCCCATCAGAAATCAAAGCATGGCCTCTTGTCTTCAGGGCTGAACCTCTTGCTTCACGTCCGCAATTGCTGGAGATTCGGTCTATAGTGCAGGTGGGTGCAAATCATCATTGCGCTATTGCACTTGTGGAGATGGCCACTTTAATACGGACTGCATTGCACAAGATGAGAAATGTTGCCTCTGTGAAGGTTCACACACAACGGACTATACAAATTGTCCCGCTCGTGCGCAAGAAATCCGAGTGCTCGAGGTGCTCTAGAAGAAATCGGAGGTGCTCTACGAGAGACGCTATGCCGATTGTAAAGGAGAGGGCCCGCGGATATGCTGGAGTTACCGCACATTACCGCAGTTGAAAAGACAATGACAAAAGGGATGGATCGATTAGCCGTCAGCCTCTCAGAATGCTTATGCCAGCTAATAAGTGCTCAGATGGCTAACCTCGTAAATATAGCTCCATCTCATCTTATTGTAACTTCTAAGCTAACACCACCAGAAGAAGCAAGCAATATCAACAAAGGGAGTGCGCTTCCCTCAGAGGACAGCCGTGAGATATCTAAAACCTCGGCAAGTCCTGGTCAAAATCATACGGTGGACTTGCAAGTCTCTACTGACGTTGAACTCGGTGCTCGAGCTCAAAAACGTAGCCGATCACCATTAAGCTGTGCATCTTCATTGTCGCCCCAAAAGAAGAACAAGAAATCTCCGCCTAATACGGTTGTCAAGGATAGTATTTTGGAGAAGGTTGTTGCTAGTGCAATACTATCTCCACCATAGGATCTTTAAAAGTATTGCGGTGGAACTGTCGTTAAATTTTTGCAGCTTCCACAGATTTATCGTCTCCCACTGCTCAGTTATATGCGGATATAATCATTTTACAAGAAACTTGGCTGGTCTCAGAAAAACGTTTTCATCTCAGAAATTATCGCTCTTTTTGTTTAGATTGGTGTACAAGAGGTGGTGGATTACTTACATTAGTGTCAACCAGCGTTTGCCACAAAGCTACGATAGCATTGAGACTTATGTCTCCTGAATTTCAAATTCTAGTAATAGCCTTAAGTCTACCTTTATGTCATTCATTTTTCATCGCGAATGTATACTATCCTTCAGGGGTTAAAGGGGTCCCGTAGGAAAGCTGAATTTGAGGTTCACACACTTAAAGATAAATCCTCTTCGCGCTGGTGGAATGATGATTGCTCGAGAGATTACAAAAGAAAGGCCGCCTGGAATAAATTATTACATAAACAATGCCCTAAAAATTGGTCAGACTATAAATTTTCTGCAGGTACATTTAAACGTACTGTGTCGAGAGTAAAAGATGAATATGACATAAAGCATTTTGATGTTCCTGCCAAACCCTATAACAGACGCGCTCTATTTGGCTTTCTTAGATATAAGAAAATGATTCCGTTGCCCGTTAACGTAGAATCTAGCTTTTATCCCCACAACACACGGAGGAGCCATTGGAGATTATTGCTAAAGGGCTTGAGCATCGCTTTTCCTCTAATGTTCCTCCCGCTACGTTGTCTTACGCTATAGATAAAGATTTTAAGCGGATATATGCAGATGAATTGTCAAATGCATTACGGAAAATTCCAAATGGTAAATGCTTACTCCAGGTCCTGATGGAGTCACTTCGGCCATACTAAAAATCTTATGCAAAAAGTCCTAAGAAGACCTACTAAACATCATAAATTACTCTGTCAGAGAAGCTTGAATTCCACCACAATGGAAAATTACAAAGACTATACCATTACCTAAAAAAACGGGAGAGGGAGCCTAAGACAACGTCAGGCCAATTGCCCTAGCATTAAATTTTATAAAGTTGATAGAAAGAGCCTTACATGTTCGCGTTTTGAATATTATAAATAAGAGATTCATTCTAAGTCCATGTCAAATTGGAATCAGGCCTGGGTGCACAATAGGGCAGGCGCATATTGACCTGGAAAGTCGTATACAACTTGCACGAAGCCAAGGCCAGTATGCGGCATTGGTTCCACTTGATATCATCAAGGCATACGATAGCGTTGAACACGGGATATTGGTAAGCCGGCTGCGATAACTTAAGTTCCCCAAATATTTACAAACTTGGATTACGCAATTTTTAAGAGGCTGACAATTTTATTGCTTTCAGAACGGCTTTTCTTCGAGTACATATAATCAGGCAAGAGGAGTTCCACATGGGGCAGTGCTATCTCCAGTAAGGAGATAGCACTGCAGTATGGAGATAGAGCTCAGCAATATATTGCTGAGCTCCATCCCATATCAAGAGGAAGTGCATACTTACGTGTATGCGGACGACATAGCATTCTTCTCATCGGCAGAGGACATCCACACACTTTACGAAAACATGCAGAAGTATGTATCTGTTCTACAACATTGGCTAAATTCAATTCGTCTGGCTCTAAACGTGAACAAACGCTCATTGCTTGTATTTCCTCTGAAGGACCTAGTGCATATATCTCTGTCGTACTAGCTAGCTATCATTCCACAATTAGATGCTATAATGTATCTTGGAGTTATATATGATAGCTCTCTTTCATGGCATACGCACATAGATTACATTGCAGCAAAGGGCGTTCGAGCGGTGGGCTTATTACGTAGGCTGAGCAACAGTCGATCACAGTTGCGCAGGGCCACCTTGTTGTCAATCTACAGTACACATGCCCTGTCTTGGAATTTGGTTGTGTATTGTTCTCTGGTTCACCTGCCTATAAGCTTCGCCCTCTTGTTCTTTTAGAAAAGCGGGCATTAAGACTTTGTTTAGGCCTATCTCAATTTGTAGCAAATTCTGTTTTATACCTAGACGCAAGAGTTCCTTTCTCTTATGACTCGGTTTCGCGTACTTGCCATACAAACATTTTTAAGGACGTACGAATCACCAATAAAACGTTGCCAAACAGTGTTCATTTCTGAGCCTAGTATGTTTTTTTGATGTACAGTCGCGAGCAAAAGTTTGCGGACCAAAGGTTCCACGATTAAATTTTTTTTCTTCGCAGCCTGGGCATCCCGGCTGAAATCAAGAGCGCACGCCTACGTGCACGTGTTTGACCAATACAACGTATTAAGCCAATTCGAGGCCGCGGAGCTGTGCTTAAATGCATTTAATTTTTTTGCTGATGTCGTGGCCTCCAAACTTTTGCTCGCGACTGTGCACTGGCCTCAATTGCATACACCTCAAGTTATTTTTGTTCAAAGTCTTCTTGATCCGTTAAAGGTTAGAATCAGAGACGTAAAGCCCATTTGCGACGGGGGAAATTCTCTTCACATACAATTTGACGATATTTTTCCAAGTAATGCAAAACATCTGGCTTACGGAATGTTGAGTGCCACTCTACAGGATTATTTAATGAACTTACAAATAATTGTGATCATAGCCACTGATGCTACGCAAAATGAGGAAAAATGTGGTGTTGGTATATACAGCCCTATTCTCGACTGGTCATTTTCCTTGCGGCTTCATGACTTTGTACCAATCTCATGCAGAATTTTTAGCATTAATACTGGCACTGCGTAAATTAAGCCCATCAATAGATTGCGTAATTGTTGTAACAGATTCTGTGTCCTTGTGTACTTCACTTACAGCACCTAATCAATCTCAGGTGTTGCCAGTGTTTAAGTCATTAGTACCTCAACACTTGACGAATATCCATTTAGTCTGGGTACCTGGGCATACAGGCCTATTTCTAAATGAAACGGCAGATGCATTGGCGAAGGCGTCGATAGCTGGCCCAGCGATTCAACTCCTCTCTACATCACCCTTGATCATAGCTGCATGATTTTGGAGGCAAATGGTGCTGCTAGAATTCTCTGTACCATCTATAACAAATTCCGCGAATTTTAAACACTTATTGTACCAATGGAAAAGTTATCTATGTCAATCGAGAAAAATCGAAGTATTACTAGGCTCCGCTGTCGCATACCTTCTTTAAATTTTTATTTACACAAAGCTGGTCTGGCACCCTCACCAATTTTTCATATGTGCAGAGAAGATGAGCTCGTAGATAATTTTTTTTAAATTTCTTGTCGACGATTTACCAGCCTAAGAAAACGAACCCTAGAAACACTACGCCTACTTGGATTATATTTAACTGTTCAAAATATCTTATCTTTGGGTGCCTCTACACTTGGGCACAGCGACGGGAAGGTTGGCGCTGCCTTCCAAGACTTTCTTTTAGGTTCCATGAGATTTACAATCTGAATACAAAATTTTAAGGCTCCCTTTCTTTGACCCACATATAAATTGAATTGCTTTATTTTTATGGTTATGGTAAAATTTTCATATTTACAAAATCACGCTGGCTTTAATCAACAACTTTCGATTCAAACTTAGCCAGTATAAAATTTTGCAATATATTGGCCATTTTATTTTGACCTACCCGGTTCTTGGCCAATCCCCCGGAGTGGGTACGTGCCAGTATATTCCAAGGATTTACATCTGCATACATGCGTCGCTCGTCTCCCTGCAGTTTTATGATTTGTGTGCCTCACGCTGCTTATCCTATCGCGCACTGCACTTCTGAGCGTCGGACCCAGCAACGGGTGCGGCGCCCCCAGGACCGCACGCTATCAAGCCTGCTGAGATTCAGCCCCGTATTACGCCAGACCAACAACTACAGATGCAAGCGGTGGTAACCAGCCTCGAGACAGCCTCTGGCCTTGGATTGCAGCCTGGAACGGCCACAGGGCAGAACTATACTCCATCTTCTGTGAATTTCACGCTTCCACCTGGCCAAGGTCCTCCCACTGAGACCATCTCCTGCTTTGACGTCAGTCTGCCCGAAGGTCAGGACGTTTTTTCGTTTGTCAGAATCCTCGACTACTGTTACCTACATGGAAGTTACCGTGAATTCTTCCAACGGCTCGGAAAAACACACTGAAATACCACCACCTAAACGCTGCCGCGGATCGAAAAGGTCGCTCACGGCAGTGAACTGACAGTTGAAAACAGACCTAAGCAAAATTTGACCACCATACAGTGAACTCTCACTTGAGTGAACTTCAAGGGACCCAAGAGAATAGTTCACTTAATTGAAAGTTCACTAAACTGAATATTCACTAGAATTTGGAACAGCATAGGGCACAGCAGACATCGAGTCAGAAGTGCGAAAAGCAATTAATGGAGTTATTGTTTATGAAGCGCAACAGTTATGTTGCTGCCTATTTCATTGAAAAAATGTAATTTTTATTTTCACTGCTGCTCTTAAAGCGCAAGAAGTAACAAAGCTGTCCAGAGGGTCTATGTTTTGGGCAACTTCCCCTGGCACAGCTGGTTACCGAGACACGAAGTCTCCCAACTTTCCAAGGCATGCTACAGCCTCGGCTAGAGTTGCAGGATTTGAATCTGCCTCTGCCATTGCATCTTTGTCGTCACACTTATTTTATTCGGGACGAGCACTGGAAACAAATTCCAGATGTGATATTTCAGCACAGATAACGAGCTCACTAGTCTTCAAACGAAGTGTTGCTTTCAATCTCCGGCTGGTGACAGACCTCTGTCACGAGCTGGATGTTTTGTCGCATCTGTCACGAGCTGGATGTTTTTCGTTGAACAGAAATATTCGCTATTCAGAAATTCGTTTAACTGAAAGATTTTTGCATATAATGCATAGGAAAACCACCAGAAACTTTGTAAAAGTTCGTTATTCTGAAATATTCGTTAAACGGACGATTGTAGAACTGAGAGTTCACTGTATATAAGCCAAAACATCCTGAGCAAGTTATCACACTCTTAAATCCACTCACGTTGAAGACAGCCTTTGAAGCGGTAGCTCCAGATGGAGTACTGCAAGTACGACCAAATTAACGTTTGAACCTCCTGGCTGTCGATACACCAATGCAGAAGCTTCTGAACGCCTTCTGAAAATCTCAAGCATTGCTGAAATACCTAGTCAGGCCTACGAGCCACGGCCGAGCAATTGTGGAGTAGCCGTCATCAAGGGAGTTCCTGTAGACCTTGACCAAGCGGACATCTTTACAGCTCTTTTTCAAAAGATCCTCTCAATTCTACGGCAACTGGGAGCGTCAGAAAACGTCCGTATTTTGTTTGCCACAGAAAGTGCTCCTGAGTATGTTATCTTGGGCTACACACATTACCGAGTGTACTAGTGCATTGAGGCTCCGAGACAGTGATCCAAGTGCCAGCATTTTGGGAACGTTGCTGGTGTCTGCAGGTTACAAGCATGGTGCCCACGCTGCGGGGGCAACCACGACCGACCTGCCTGTGGAAATGAAGAGCCACAGTGCCTCAACTGTGGGAAAAAACATGAATCCACGTCTGCTCGCTGCGCTATTTTGCGTAAGGAGAAACAGATGCACTATTACAAGATAAAAAACAACGTTGGGTACCATAATGCAAAAAAGGTAAAGCTTGCAGACACGGACACAGATACCTTACCTTTTTTGCATTATGAATCCTTACCAACTAGCTCAGCTTTCTGTCGTTGGGTACCAATCGGCAAAGGCTGCGGTACGCCAGCAACAGAAAACTCGAGGCAGTGGCCAAGCAAGGACTCCTGCAGCCGCCAAAGGTACACCTAAAGAGGCAGTTTTAACCACCTCCAATCCGCCACAAATTGACGACACAAATGAGTTCCCTTCACTACCGACTCGCCTACCCGCTCCAACTTCTATGCGAGCTGCTCAGGAGAGCACAGCTGGCCCGTCGCGAAAGACACATGTCTCAACGTCCTGGGGTGGACCGTACGAGAGCGGGGCTCAACAAGACCACGAAAACACGTACTCACTGCTATCAGCGCTTGTCGACGCTGCTCCCTCGCCCCAATGTCCTCTTCGGTGGCTAAGGTCATCCTGCCGCTGCTTGACTTTCTTTCTCCTGTTCTGGCAAAATGGCACTAACGGCCCAATCACCCAGTCCCCCAGTCGGAAGAATATTCGAAACAATTAAGGCCACCATATTTCAATGAAATGCCTGCTGCCTCTGCTGTCGTTTATCTGACTTCAGACAATTTGTATACAAGCACCGCATTCCGGCGATCGCCATCTCAAAATCCCGAGTGCGCACCAGCATTCGCCTTTCTGGATATAACATTACACTTTCACCGACAGGAACGAATACCAGCAGAGTTCTCTTGGCTGTTCGCAATGATTGAACTTTCAACGTTCATGCCATACCAGCCTATGCATCCAACGAATATGCTGCAATGACAGTGAAGTCGAACAATTCGATTTTACGGTGATTGCGGTATACATACCACCTCGAGCCACATTTGCCGTGGCCAGGCTACAGGACATAATATATGAAACACCTGGACTGCACATACACTAACTGGTGATTTCAACACACATCACCCCGCCCGGGGTGGCAAGAGGAGGTCTTCAGTCCGTGGTTGACGCCTTTTTGATATAGCACATCAAAATAACCTGGCACTTCTTAACAACGGGCAGCCAACCTTCCACAAGAAAGACCTACAAGTTAAAGGTTGCGCACTCTCCCATTCGGTAAGTGTCAAGTGACAAGTTCCTGGGCATGACAAACGACAGACTCATGACGTGGACACCCCACGTTCGAATATTAAAGGAAAAAAATTGGGTCATACGCAAGCATCTTCCGTATGCTATCAAGTGACACTGGGGGCTGCTCCGTAAGTGCTCTGCTACGCATGTATACGACTCTCTGTGAAGGTCTCCTATGATACAGCCTTCCTGTGCTACAGGGCATTTCCCAAACCAACATAAGTGCACTCATTGATGCGCAAGCAAAACCCTGAGAGTGTGCCTCGGCCTACCAAGAAACACGTAGGAACCCTTGCAGAAAGCAGACGTCTATCGGCCCCAGTGCTTCTGCTGCAGAAGTTTCTCCGAGTCCACATGCGCTATGACACCATAGTGTCGGTTCATCCGTTTGCTTCAGACAGCGATCCTGTGGTGCGGAGCTTGCTCCCGCTGCATTATCAAAGCGCATCTATGACGACGGAGCCACCGTGGGAAACCCCTTCGTGGTCAATTGTCACTTTTGCGCCTGGGTTCAAGAGCAAGAGAAATACACCTCGTCCAGCGATGACATATTTTGCTCTAGAGCATGTCCACACCAGCTACAGGGCTCACCGTCTTATTTACACTGGTGGCTCCGTTACGGCTACATAATCTGATATAGGTGTGCGGATTCCGTCTCAAAGTGTTACTATCTCTGCCACTCTCAGTCACTGCACTTCAGGTACAGCCACCGAACTAGCTGCACTGCGGGCTGCTTTTAATTACATCATAGACCAGGCAGCTGAGTTTTGGGCGATCTTTACCGGCTCAAGAGCGGCTCTGATGCCGCTGAAGTCGCCACGCACGTAGGAACTCGTAATAGACATCAGACGCCTATGTAATAAAGCCTGCGAACTGCATCGCAGCCTTGTGCTGCAGTGGTTACCAGCCCACTGCGGAATAAAAGGCAGCGTACAGGCTGACCGCGCTGCGAAAGCTGGACACGACACTTCGAGAGAAACCCGATACCGTTCTCGAGAAAAGCCGCGGCGACACTGGTATCGGCATACTCTTGGCGTCTCCAGCGATCCCTCTGGACAGATGCAAGCAGCCAGTACGGACCCCTATACAAAGTAGATCCATTGTGTGACTTTTACATGCCGCGAGGCCTCAATAGACGAGACCAATCATGCTTACACCGCATCAGACTTATCGTCGCCTACACGAACTCCTTCAAGTGCAAGATACAACTGCCGGACTCTCCAATGTGCTTTGAATGCAATGCCCCCGATGACCTGCAACACATGCTGTGCGAGTGCTGCCGCTATGCGCCAGAGAGACAGTCTTTCAAGGCGGCACTACAACTTCAACAGATCACCAGCGTGGAACTGCGGCACATTCTCGGCTCATGGCAAAGTATCGCCTGTGCGTTACGCGCCGCTAAATTGCTGCTGACGTTCTTGCGGTGCACACACACACACACACAACACACCACACACAACACAGCACAACTCACACTCAAGCACACGCACGCACTCACGCACCACGCACGCACTCACGCACGCACCACACCACACACACATACACACACACACACACACACACACACACACACACACACACCACGCACGCATATATAATATATATATATATATATATATATAGATATAATATATATATATATATATATACACAGGTGTCCCAGCTATCACGCCGCATGATTAAAAAAAAGAGGAACGTCGGTACGCGAACAAAACCTAGTGCGCATTGTTTCCAGTGCAGTGGAGTAGCCGCCAGTAAATTTTTCGTTGCTGAGATTTAATTAGTTCATTGTAATTAACTATGTAACTCGAGAAGTGCTGCCCTAATTATCAAAGTGTCAATGAGAAAATTGTAGAGTGACATGACAAACTCCCGATACAGCATTGTGTTGCTCCGTACGTGCTACATAAAAGTGTTTTTCCGAGCGTGAAAGAAGCCCGCGAATACACGCAAAGTGCCTCGAGCGACCGGTCGCGCGGCAATTCTGCGTGTATTCGCGAGCCCGAATATATATATATGTATATATATATATATATATATATATATATATATATATAACCTAGGCCTAGGTTTGTGAGTGGTGGCGCTGGCTAACACTCCCAGGGTTAGTTCTAGTGGTAAAACATAAATACCCCAGAACGTGGATGGGAAAACGGTGCCGCGATAGCTCAATGGTAAGAGCATCGCACGCGTAATGCGAAGATGTGGGATCGCTCCCCACTTGCGGCCAGTTGTTTTTTCATTCATTTTCATTTCTATAATTTATCAGTTCTTTAATTCAATTAGTAAGCACAAGTAATTTCCCCTATGTCGGGCACCACGGTTCCCTTTCGTCTCGTTCACACACACACACACACACACACACACACAGATATATATATATATATATATATATATATATATATATATAATGTGTGTGTGTTGTGTGTGGGACTGTATTTGCTGTTAAGTGTTTCTCACTGTATATATTATAATCATCACCCTGGAGTAGCATGTTAGGCAAACAGCCAGGCTAACATCTCCAGCATATCACTAAAGCATGTATCTCTAACTATAGTTGGTGATGTTTGTAAGGGCCCCAGATGAATGACGAAAAAATTCGTTTCGCCTGTAACGCGATACAGTGACGCAATAGCTGGCGAAATATCATGGTGTTTTACACTGTTCCGTGCGGTGTTTTTCATATTTCCATATTCGCTCCTATATTCGCATATATATGGGAGCGAGCAATTTCCGGGAACTTCGAGAAGTGTGAGTCCTGTTCGTTTGCGAAAGTTGCGCCTCCATGTAGTGAAGTTGAAAGAGTCGACTCTCCTTCTTTGTCTTACCTATCCGGACTTAGCCACTGGTGTCTACTAAAGCAACGCTTTAGCTTCCAACTGCTATTCGGTAATGTCGGATTACTGCGGGACAACCTTAGCGTCATTCAGTAAACATGAGAAGAAGCCGAGTGCCCAATCATTAACACTTTCATGCGGAAGAATAAAACTTATTTTAGGACCTCCTCCGCAAATGGGAAAGCGGCCTGCTAGAACACGAAGAAGGCGAGGACGCCAGCTCTATCCGGTACACAGATGCTGAGTGGGCATTAGCCAATCATAGCAGCTGCTGACGCAATCGCGCTGTCCAAGATCAGTATTCTTCATTTCTGTAGCATCGGCAAAGTGGCTGAGAGGGCTGGACAAAGATGCTTTAAAATGGGACCATAATGAAGATACAAGATACTGAAGCGATATGTATGTGAGATACAAATACAACGTACTATAAGAGATTAAATGTATCCGATACGATAGACGTCATTTGTATATTGAGATACTTCGATACATTTGTAATTTTCTCATTATAGCTCCATTGTAGGGGTCGCTACAAGTTTACAATAGACTTGCAAGGTTTTTTTTGTAATTTCGGCCTTTAGAAATACCTCTACTAAAACTTAAGAATTTTTTCGACGTTCTAACAAATGTTTCTTCACTGCGCTACAATATATGGATGACTTCAAACGAATCAGTCACGGTAAGCTAGCAGTTAAATTAATGATATTTTCATGCCACATTTATCATTGGCACGAAGCGCTGCTCTGAGCCTCGATCATAAAGCGTTTCAGCATCATTTCTACCAGGTGTTTCTAGAATAGTTTTTACTACGTAATTATGTTTCAGTACACATTTGCAGACTCCGCAGTGGCAAAGGCATTGTATAGACTAATAATGTTCAGAAACAATACAGCAGGCCATATGTTTTTCGTTTCTTGCCGATGGTATAGTGGGCTTGTGCGAATGTTCAAAGCGCATGTTAAATGAAGTGAAGATTAAGTTCGAGGTGGAGCAGAGAGTATCACTGATCATTGTCTAGCAAAGCGCTCACCTTTATTTCACTTTTTCATCGTCACACAACAAAAGAAAACAGCTATTGCTTATCATAAAGAAAGTGTTATTGTTCCACCTAATGGTAGTCATAAGAATTCTGATAATAGTCATAGTGATAAAAGTTCAAACGGCAGCAGTGGCACGAACAGCACGGCCGACAGCTCATGTGGTCTTTCACTTTGTAATGCAGATACTACAACCGGTGCTAGACAAGGAATCAATTATGGGCGCAACAGTACTGTTTCGTCCTCCTACGAGTCTGCGCATAGCATCTAGCACCCAGCATGCTGTTTGCCACGGTAACGTGACGTCGACAAGCATCGGAGCATAAATACGTGGACGCCGAGAGGATCCTTGTTGACACGGAAGCAATAGCACGAACAGCATGGCCGACAGCTCATGTGGTTTTTCACTTTGTAATGCAGGTTGGTGCTTTTTCAGTTTTATGATTTGCACTAGTATTTAGTGAACTGCCGTGCCACTGTTGCCACTGTTTAAACCTGCCTGTGATACCTACCTTTGCTCTACTTTTTTATACCTGATTACATTTTCAGCGTATCGGCGCACGCTTCAAAGTGTCATGGCTAAAATAAGCAAATAGCTAGTTTCCCTGCTTGAAGATTTGAAGATAGAAAAAAGGGCGGAATTCAAGGCTTTCAAAGATTGTTTTCAATGTTCTTGAAAAATTAAACATTCAAAGTTCTTGAAAAAAAAACAAGCAACTGAAACATGAAAACATAGATCTTAGGAAACGATCTCACATGCTTGCTGCTCAGGCCATGACAAATGAAGGGACTTTGATACAGTGCGAACAATACTCGCGTAATGCCAACATTGAAGTAAAGGGAATACCGGTTGAAGCAGGCGAAAAGTTCACTGAGATAATGTCAAAGATTGCTAACACAATCGGTGAAGACATTACCGCGGCAGACATTGAAGTATACCATACAGTCGCGGTTCCTGGAAACCTGCCCGCAAAAAAAAGCAACATAATAGTTCCGTTCGTTCACCGGCAAAAGCGGAACGCTGTTCTCGGCAAGGCCAGAAAAAATAGATTCTCATGTGAGGAACTTGGTTTTGCAGCCAAGTCACCTGTGTACATGAACGAGCATTTGTATCCGGATCGTAAACGCTTGCTGGCGCCAGCCATCAGCAAGAAACGCGATGCAGACTAGAAATTTATCTGGGTTCGCGGAGGCCAAATCTATGCAAGAAAAAGTGAAAGTAGTACGCGCACTAAGAATTTCAGACAGAACCAATGTGGCTAAAATAACCTAAAACTTCAAACACTCAACATGGATTGTCACAAACTAGTCGCGCCACGGGCGCTAAAAGCACTCATAGGTGACAATAGCTTAAAAGTGTTTCACATGAACTGCCGCTCAGTCAACAATAAAACTTACGAGCTGCAGTTCCTTTTTGACGCCTTTAATTTTGATTTTGACGTTATTATGTTCAGCGAGACTTGGTACGGCAGTGAATCAAGTTACATTGTATTAAAAAAAGATTGTCGCAGTTTCACGCGAAAGGCGAAGCATCAATTGCGATTGCAAATTAGTAGAGAGCTGTACGGAGTAAGGATAGTAGTTTTATCAGCTGTATAAACTTGGACATGCAGCAGCACCAGCAGCGCGCAAAACTGTTGTCGACGTCGACGTCGTCGGCGTTTTGCCCGCGTTCGCAGCGAACGCGCGTGGCGTTGGTGACTGTTCCCGGTGCCTCTGGGGGCGGCTCGGAGATTTTCGACGAGATCAGAATGGGACACTCGTCGAGCTGCATCGGAAGTCTTTACCACCTTTTCGCTTCGCAACGTTTTTATATAAATACGCATTTGTTGCCGCAGCTAAACATCGCCTCCCCGCCCTCCCTCCCGTCCCTCCACGGCCTTTCGCGCGACGGAAAAAGTCGCGTTTGCTCTCATATATGGTGATTGTAAAGGTACGTCCACACTAGCGACAAAAACGCGCGCGACACGCCGCACGCGGAAAGCGTCCGCGCGGCAGACTCGCGTACGACTCTCTGTTGGAGATTCGCGGAGATTCGCTGGTACTGAGGCAGGCAAACACATACATCTAACGAAGACAACCATTCAAGCTGCGGCCTCTTCGGCTGCATACACACCACGTACAGTAGGGTGCAAAAGTTAGGACACCACGGCATCAGCAAAAAAATTAAATATATTCAAGCGCAGCTCCGCGGCCTTGAATTGGCTTAATCCGTTGTATTGGTCAAACACGTGCACGTAGGCGAACGCTCTTGATTTCAGTCGGAGATTCTACCTCTCAGCCACACTGCTTTTTTTTTTCTCTCTGTGTGTCTACTGCGTGCAAAAAGAAAAAAGGATAGTAGCTCTCTAGAAACAATAACGTTTATGTACACACACAGCTGATACTCAGGCAGGCAAACACATACATCTAACGAAGACAACCATTCAAGCTGCGGCCTCTTCGGCTGCATACACACCACGTACAGTCGAGAGCAAAAGTTTGGAGACCACGGCATCAGCAAACAAATTAAATATATTCAAGCGCAGCTCCGCGGCCTTGAATTGGCTTAATACGTTGTATTGGTCAAACATGTGCACGTAGGCGAGCGCTCTTGATTTCAGTCGGAATGCCCAGGCTGCGAAGAAAAAAAAATAAGATCGTAAGTTCGAATCCTCATGGTACAATGAGAATTTTTCTTAGTAATTTTCTCTTCTTAGTAGATTTTGAAATGCCAGCTACGATTTCGGCGGACATCAAAACGATCAGGAGAGTAAACCCATAACAGTTATCCGTGTAAAAAAATCTCACTCCCCATCGTCTTTGAAATAGAGCCCCTCGACGCCGTTCACAGATGCGCTTAGTTCGTGAATTCTTATTTTTGACGTCACTTGCATACAGGCGGGTGCCGCTACATCTTTGAACACGGCGACGAGCGAAAAGAAAAAAAAAACAAGCAAACGAAACGAATCTTTTTTTACGACGAACTAAATGCGCCGATGCAGACAGTGTATAAAGTGCAAAGGATAAAATTGCAGATTATAAATGCTGAACGAAATAGCAGTGCTACAAAGCACAATGTACAAGAAAGCTGTCATCATGTTTTTTTTTCTTGTGCTTTGTTTAATAGCACTGCATTTCGTTTATCGTGTAAATAGCGTCGTGACAACCGCTTAATGAAGTAACGTAGTGGTCGGTTAAGTGGACGAGGGCGCGCACCTAGCTATTGACGTCATGTGAATAAATGCGCAACATGTCGTAAAACGAATGTACCCTTGTTTATTGCCGTTTCGTCAACGGTTCTATACGTTTGAAGCTTGAAGGCTATTGTTGTTTCAGGCAATATAATTGTATTGCCCCCGAGCCCAGGCTTAAGGCGAAACTAGTCTCTTGACTGAGTCTCCCATTACTCGGACAAGAATAATGTCTAGTCAGTCACTCTCAAGAAGAGAGCATAGCATTAAGCTGCACTAAAATCCGTTGATGTGCTTTCAATTTTAGGTACCGAGAAGGAAACGCGGATCTCACATCGGCCCATTTTGTTCTGCGACAGCGTGTGTTGCATATTGGGAGCAGTTATCAAGCCTGTGCCATAATTTCAGAAATTATTGCGCAAACACTACAGAGGATTAGGTCACAATCAGGAACCCCCCTTTTGACGGCACTGAGCAGAAATCAGTAGCACTGGGCAGTCAGTTTCCTCAGTTTTGCTGCTCCGATAGCACCGCGGTAGCTTAGTGGCGGTGTGTTGAATTTTGAGTACCTTCTACGGCTTTGTGCCGCGTGCGGCATCTGTTGGCGGTAAGTCGATCTTCCGCTTTTGCAGTTGTCGATTCTGCTCGGTGTGTGACGCTGTCAGCGCTTGCAGCTCTCTTTTCGGAGTTCGGCTGCGTTCAAGCAAATCGGTGTGGTAGAAATAACAGGGACAGTAGGCCATGCATGAAGAAGCGCTTACTATACACTCTAAAGGTCAGCTGTTTTTAATAAACTAATACATGATTTCTGATGATGAAAACAACTGATAAAGAAACAGACTACTATAGTGTTATAACTGTCCTTCATACCGTTCACATGGACCTGCCGCGCTGACTACAATGGACCCTAGATGGCCACGGCGTTCTGCTGAAAACGAGGTCGTGGGTTCAATTCACGGTAACGGCTGTCTAATGAGGGGCGGAAGGTAAAACAACTCGTGTACCAAAATTTAGGTGTATGTTAAAGAAACCCACAGGGACGAAATATCGGAAGACCCCCGACTACGGCGTCGTCCATGGACCACTGTAGCGTGTTTTTTTTTTTTTTTTTTTTGACGCGCATATAAAGAGCAATTTTATTTCAGTGGAAATACAAAATTTTTCCTGTGTCAAGGAAGGAACTCACTGTTTACGAATACTTAAATTTCTGTCGAACACTATCTACCTGACGCAATGAACTTCAGCTGAGTTCGATGCCGAACGAGAAGGTAGACAATTGAATGTTTGCATAATTGATGTAGATGGAAAGGCAGAGAAAAAAAATAGAAACGACCCTAATCCTTGACGTAGGTGTCTGCTAGTGGCACTCGCACCTCGGTGTTGGTGCACCCCTGGCGGGAAACCGCCACACACAGAGAGGACAAGGGAGCGAAGGAGGGCGAGAAGGGCGTGACGCGTGTAACGAGCGCGCGACGGAGCAGGTGTGCGCCGGGAGAGAAGCGAGGGAGGAGGGAGTGACGTCACCCCTCTGCTGTGTTAGGCAGACGTTCACTCTGTGTCAGGTGGTGTGCAGCTCTAATTCACTTGTTTTTATTTTAATTGGTAATGAGCGGGTACCCCTGGTTTAAGTGTGACGTCACTGATGACGTCATTTCTGGTCTTGCAGTTTCACGGGAACCTGTACTGATGCGATGGATATCTAAAGTGTGCGATTGTTAGCTTTTGTGTGCGGCAATGGGACTTTCCTTACTTGTTTCTAATTATTCCTGACACTTAATTAGCTATTTACTTTACTAAACCTGGGCTCTGATGTAATATCTATCATCAACCATAAGTAGAACCATCGATATCTACTGTTTTTATTTTTTATTATTTATTTTTAATTTCGTCCCACCTCTGTGACAAACGGGGAGTCGGTCCCTAACCGGAAGTTGCTGCGAAATAAAGAAGAGTGTCACTCGGGGCTTGTAATAAAAGTTATTCAATCAATCAATCACTCGGGGCTCGTGCCACTAATATGGACTTAGGGAAAACACTAGGAATGCGGGAGATGGAAATTCAAGACGATGAGCAACACGAGAACTTGGGAACAATCCGCTTGCACACCCATACTGCACAGATCGTGGAAGGAAAGGATCGAAAAGTCAGGCAATTTTGCCCCCTAATCAGAAGAAACATGAGCTACATCTTCGAGAAGACAATTATATTTAAAGATATCTAATGGTTAATGCCACTTTATTGGTTTTCACAGAATTGCTATAGATGTTTTGAGTGCACAGTGCAGTTGCAAAGTTGATGCATTGCTGTATTTTTAAAATTACATGGTCTTGTGCAGTTTTGAGGCCACAAACAGTAATACAATGAGATCTCGTTAGGAGAAACTGGTTATAACGAACTACTGGGTATAACGAGGAAATTCCTCTTGAAGTTACCGTAGAAAGCCATCTGTTTATAACTTAAAATCTTGTCCTAATGTCAGAAAATTTTTGTTAAAATGATTTTCACGAACCTTTTTGAGTTCGGAATAAATATTTGCTGATTTGCGACGTACTAAAACACTGATATAATGCAACAGAGAATCTACGAATGAAAGTCGCAAGTGCGTGTGTTATTGCAAGGGTGTACCATCTCGACGTTTGCTAACTGAAAGTTCTTGAAATTTGGCTGATCTTTCGAAATACCATTTTTAGAAAGTACTGCCGATTGAGTGCTACCCGTCTAGGTGCATGGCGGTGATGTACGATAGTGGCCGAAAGGCCATGTTGAGAATTTTTGGACGTGAACATCAGCCAGCTCAAATATGAAATCAACGTATTTATATGCTGCGCCTAATGCAATTGCCGAATCTTTCAGAAAAGTTGGTGATTTTAAATGTTTGCATATCAGACCCGAACATTTAAGAAATGTAGTTAAAAAAATATCCGGAAAGGCAGCGAATTAAAACTTACTATTGCACTCTACGGAAATTGAGTAATAAAGGTATCAATTCTTTAGTTACTTTCAACTTTCAGAACGCGAGCGGCATTACGGGGTCTTGTAGCCCAGTCGTCGGATGAAATGGTACTTTAATTCAGAGCCGTGCCGAGCTCGTCACAAAGAAGAGTCACGTGGCCCGTGACCCAGAAGTCAAGTACCGACTTCTGTGTCGCGCACAGCCCGTGCAGACGGGTGCGTTACGAATGAACGAACGCTGCAGGATATCACGTTTCATTCTTGACTCTGTTCCTTCACTCCAATTCTCAACCACAGCAATGTCACAACGCAATGCACGCTCTTGTTTTCTGCTCCAAGGTTCCACACCTTTCGTATTCTGTAAGTCACTGTCTCGTTTTCATTGCCTTCAGTTGTTCAGGAACTCGCGTTTCACTATTGTTTCACTGCTTGCGTTTGTGAGCTGGCTTACTATAGTGTCTCGTGCACCCTAGCCAAAACCACGCGTGCCTCGAGAGAGATAGAGAAAGCAATGCCTTTACCCCCTCCCCCCTTTTCCTCTTTTGTCGAGCATTATAAGCAAATACTTTGATCCCAGTCCTCGTGCCATGCGCGGTATCTCATGGCCACTGACAGCGACGATGTGCCACTTTAGTATGGGTGTGCAATTTTTCGAAAGTTCGAACACGAATTTAATAGTCTTGGCTATTCGCCTCGTATTCGATTCGAGAATCCGCTATTCGATATTGTCGTATATTTGTTTGTGCTCAAGTATAATGCGTAACTACAGTTATGCGAGCCTACAGGGAGATAGAACCAATGCCAGTGGTGACTGTTCCAAGTAATTCTGCAGCAGGACAGCCATGGTTGTTGCGTCGAGACGCGAGTTCCGGAGCGAACACGGAGAGTATTTAACTCCCGCTCAATACTCCAATCAACATGCCTCGTCTTTAGGCAGTCTACGAACAGGCTGTCTCGATTAACCTACAGCAATTTCTTATTCTGCCAGTCTCGCCGTGCTTGCATCCACCTAAAGCGATGCTGCAATTCAGCGAGCACAGTACGTGAACCTGGCAGCTGTTCCTTTATTCCATTACTTCCATTGTCGTAGTGCACCAGATAAAACGTTTCATTTGTCTCTAATTTATTTGCGAGCTCCGTAGTTGACATGTTGTCCAGCTATGAGCGGTATTACATGTATGAAATAATGTAAATAAGACATTTTTATCAAACGCACTTCATTTGGAAATAAAAAAATATTGAGCATTTTATTCGATATCCGAGAAACGTTTTCCTCGACTATTCGTATTAAATTCGATTTCGAAAATTTCACTATTCGAACAGCCCTACTTTTTAGCTGAAAGGCTTGAACAGCCAAAGGAAAACGTGTTTCGCTGAACTGATGGTTTTCTGAAAATCCCATTTGCGTAAGTTGATTCTTTCTACTAGGTATCTGAAAAGCAATTGTGCCGTAGAAATGGTTCTCTTAAAATTTTAATTTTTTTTACTTATGGCAGCACAGTGATATATGCAGCAGATGCTGAAAATGTTCACGACCGGCTTGGAGACATGTTTGCACACGACGATGCATATTATAAACACTCGGCGGAGGGTTACTGAAGTTATTTGCAGCCCAAAGCTTCGAGCTATTAGTCTGCTGTTTTTCTAGGCTCCGACTGCCTTGAGGTGTGCACCGGTGTGCGTAGCGTTGGGTTTTGCGGCGTCTGCTAAATCATCTTCGTTTCTGAGGATTGCAGCCAAGCGTGACACGTGCCCTACTTCCTCGTGCCGTGGTTTGTGATTGCCATCTAATCTGGAATAATCAGCACTACACCGGTGTAGTTACTGCTCGTCGCTTGCAGCGCCCCCAAGTCAGCTGTCCTCTAAAAAGGATCACCCACGCCGACCGAGCGGCATTTGCAGCCCAAAGCTTCGAGCTAATAGTGTGCTGTTTTTCTAGGTGAGTGTGTAGCAGCGTGCCTCTTAATAGTTTTCTTTTTTCGCTGACCGGCTGCAATTCCCAATTGTGTCCACAGTCATTGATTGATTAGGTATGGGTACTGATTTGTGCACTTACCGCGCCCGCATAGGCCGTTTCGTTCAACCGTGAAAAATTGCAGAGTCATGTAGCCTTGTATGGCTCCGGTCCTGTTCGTTTGGTCGGCGTTACTTTGTGGGCGGTCGCCTAGTGCTTGTATTTTTTTCGCTTGCTCATTTACTAATTTATGCGGGTGACGTTGTTAAGGTTAATCCGGGTCCGGATAAGGTTAAACAAATTGTGACATTGGTGAAGGAACTGACAGTGTCGAATGAACCATTTCACAAGGAAGTGACGAATAAACTTAAAGACATCCACACTACTGTGACAGACGTCAAAAGGCGGCTCTCCAAAATTGAGGAACGACTTGAGACTGTTGACAACTTAAGTGAAAGCGTTATTGCTGTCGGCTCTGTTCTTCAAGAATCTCAAGTGCAGTTGAAGAGCATCGAGCAGAAACAGACTCAACAAGCAAATCTCGTAGTGGATGACCTGAATAATCGAATGAGGCGAAACAGCCTCGTATTCAAGGGTGTTCCTGAACAGACTGCAGAAAAGTGGAGAGATACGGAAAAACTGATTTCTGAATTTGTCACGACAAACCTGGGCATTCAACCAGGTGAAATATAGCGAGCTCATCAAGTCGGCCAACGTAAACCCGATCGCACTCGGCCTGCTGTGGTGAAATTTCTCAAATTCAAAGATAAAAGCAATATCCTGAAAAGCACTTTCAAACTAAAAGACCTGGTAAACCCGCGCGTCTGGATCGAGGAATATTTTTCACCGTGAATGCAACTGATCAGGAAAACGCTCCGTGATTTCACGCGCGCGAATCGCCAGCAGAACGAGAAATATAAACTACAGTTTGATAAGCTTATAATGGGTAACGGTATTTTCACGGTCGACCCTTCAAGCAATGAAGTGGTCCCCATTCCTAGACACGAAGCTCCCACGAATGGCAACTGACGTCACATCGCTGCAGAAAACAAGAAGCTGTCCATTATTGTGGCCAATTTTAGAAGTCTTTTCAGAAAACAGTATCACCTTTGTGCGTTTGTCGAGTCCTGTTCTGCTCATATAATACTGGGAACAGAGACATGGCTGTCGGGCGATGTGTCCGACAAAGAATTATCTTTTTCTAAAACGCTTGTTTTGTTTCGAAAAGACAGGGTTGAAACGCGAGGCGGTGGTGTTATAATTGCAGTAAACAAAAACTTCCAAGCGCGCCTACTTGACACGGGTTCCGGTATTGAAATTTTGTGGGTCATGTTCCAGCTTTCATGTGTAACTTGTACAATTGGGGTTTGTTACCGTCCGCCTGACTCACAGGACACATTTATTAAATTGCTAAACCAGTCATTTACCTTTGTGTGTAACAAATTCCCTGGCTCACCTACTATTCTTGCGGGTGACTTTAAATAACTTGGAATTAACTGGCGGACGGGCACAGCCGAAGGTAGCCCTAAGGAAAGTTGAATGTAAGGATTTCCTTGATATGATTTCTATATACGGATTAAGCCAAATAGTTTTCTTGCCAACAAGGGGGGATGCTTTCTTGGATCTTGTGCTGACCACTGAACCCGTCAACGTGTCTGTTTATGTGTTAGATTTAATCAATGATGAAAACGTCCTCCATTGTGAATACGAGCTAAAGCGTAAAAAAGAGTACAAGAAAAGAAAACAATTTATGATTATAGCGAGCAAATGTTGAAATGATCACCAGCGAGCTCTCGTCTTATTGTGGTGAATTCCTGAGTGGCATGCATGATCGTGATAGCAATGGTAACTCGATGATTGTTTGTAGCAAGCTGACTGAACTAAAGAAAAGTACATTCCAAAAATGCAAATAACTCTGTCTACTGGAATCGCGTGGTTCACTTCTCATGTAAGGCGCTGTATTAATAAAAAACGCTCTTGTTCAAAAGCTAAGCTGTCGATATCTGATGTTGCGTGTAAGTGCTATTAGGAACAGTCAAAGTTATGCAAAATCGAAATTGAAGCAACTAAAGACAAATTCTTTAACCATGATAGTTCCAATATGTTAGCAAACGCAAAAAAATTCTGGAAAGTAACAAACCCCAAACCGTCATCATCCTGCTTCATATCCATAACGAAGGACAACGACTTTCTTCCACCATCAGAGGTCCCTACAGCATTAAATCCTTTCTTTTCTTCTGTTTTCACAAGTGAGCTTCCTGTTCCCGCTAATATTGACGTCGGTTCTGTTACCTCCATCATCAATGATACCATAATCACTCAGAAGGGCATAGAAGCTGCTATTGATCGTCTTTATAACAGCTCGGCTCCCGGCCCAGAGGGAATCTGTCCAAAACTACTAAAAATAACTAAACTAGTTATTGCGAAGGCGTTCGACAAGGTAGCTCATAAGCGTTTATTAATGAAACTTCGCTGTTTTAATATAAATAGTACGGCCACTAATTGGATTAGTAATTTTTAACTAACCGGTACCAATTTGTAACTGCTAATGAATTTTCTTCTCCGCGATCTCTAGTTAAATCAGGGGTGCCACAGGACTCTGTATTGGGACCTATTTTATTCCTGCTTTACGTCAACGACATCAGCAGTAACATTATATCCACAGTTAGACTATTTGCAGATGATGGTGTAATTTATAGACGAATAACTAACCCTTCCGACGATGGCACTTTGCAATCTGACCTCGCGAAAATTACGGACTGGTGTCGAAAGAGGCAAATGGAAATAAATGTTTAAAAAACTAAGGCTACAGCTTTCACTAGAGCTTCTAAACCGCAGCTTACCCATTACTCGATGAACGGCATTGCTATTGCACATACTCACACAATAAAATACTTAGGAATTCATTTACCTTCAAACGTTTCGTCGAATCAACACATCGATGCGATTACTAGCAGTGCATGCAAAACCCTTGGCTACATCAGGCGTAACCTTTACTCGGCAAACCAGTCGACTAAATTATTAGCGTATACGACACTGGTTCGTTCAAAAATAGGGTACGCGTCTTTTATTTAGAACCCGCATCAGTCGTACCTCATAAACAAGCTCGAGTCCACTCCAAAACAAAGCAGCCCGCTTCATTATGAAAAATTACTCACGAACATCTAGCATCGCCAACATTAAAAAGTCTGTAAATCTTCCCTCTCTGGAAAATCGTAGACTCATAGAACTTCTTTCCCATTTTCACAGGCTTTATCACTGCAGGCCGTCTTTCAGTGCATGCCACATCAGGCCTGCCCATCGTATCTTCCCGCGCCTTGATCATCCCTTTAAAGTGCAGCCCGTTCTGGCGCCCACTAACTTCTTGACTCATTCGCCTCGCTTTCTCGCAATATATCACTAGAATAATTTACCAAATGAAATCGTATCCGCTCTAAGTCATTATGATTTCCTAGCAAAACTAAAAGACTATTTTAAAGTACGCACATAAGGATTTTCTTGCTCAATCGTTCAAGGCGCCATTGTGGTCTAGTGCTTTTTTTGTCACTTCATTTTTTTTTCAACACATTTTGATGTTCCTTGCGCACTTGGCTTTGTTTTAGGTGAGCACCAAGTTCCTTGCACTGCTTTATTATTATTATTATTATTATTATTATTATTATTATTATTATTATTATTATTTTACACGTACATAATTTTTTATTGTTACATGCTGTATCTGCTGTCATGTATACGCATTTTAAGAAGGAGTTTTCTTTTGAATTACTCATTCTAAGTAACCTTGATTTTGTGTTACACCCCTCTTAATGGCTATAGGTGTCTTAAAGGTTTAGGATGTGTTGTTGTGACTGCTTTTACAGGTTTCTCTTTGATTTTTTCTTTCGCTCGTGTTCTTGTTTTTATTCTAACATGCATTACCTGTTTGAAAGCGTCTACTGTCACTATTATTGATTTATTGTAAAACCCCTATGTAATGCCCTATGGGCCTTTAGGGTACTTGAATAAAAAAAGTGCTAGGTATTGGCTGGGTGTAGCTCCTGCAGTGTGTGTAGAATGTTCTCGTACACCCTTCCTTTGACTGCACCCCACAAACGTTATCAGACGAACTACGTACATGTCTTGAGCTATCATATCGCAAGGGAAACTGTGATGTCATTCACATTTTCATTATATTTTTGTTTATTTTCTCACTGCGCAGTTACTTTTCGGACCCCGAGTATAATCAACATAGCAACTGACCGGGCATGTACCCAGTCTTGATTAGGTGTTTGTGCTTATCATTGTTTCAGTTGCAGGGTTTGAATATAGTTGCCTACTATTTCCTTTTCAATCAAGCAAGTTACTTGAATTGCCAACTGTTCTGCACATTGCTAGTTTTGGGCTTAGAGGCTCAACTGTGGCTTTTTCGTATGTCATGTATACACCATACACATTTCTCTTATATTTCTCACTGCAATAAGTGATATGAATGAAAAAAAAAAGTATATGCACTAGCAGGCTACTTGGAGTGTCAGGGTTTGAGAAGGAAGGTAACAACTATCTGCATGCAGTAGCTTGCGTTCTTTAAGCTTTAGTGTAGGGTTTGTTTTATTGTCGTTTTAAATACATAATGCTGTTAATTGCCTCGTGATGCTGAGGTGATGGCCAGGATACACAGCAATGCAACGAATGCGGCTAAAATATTCCTCAAAAGAGTGCTGGATTGGACTGATCGGCACGCCTTGTTGTAGTATACAGTGAGTCCTTCAGGTTCTTTCTGTGCCCTTTATTGTGCCCCTAAAATCTGCTTTTTACCAAAAAGCCATTATGGCTTTGAAATAAAGCCACGTTGGAGCGTGAATGGAAGTTACACTATTAAGACTTATACTTGAAGCTAAACATTTCGACAATTACCTGTCTGGTTGGGAAAATTGATTAAGACTTAGAGATTGACCCCAACCAAATAAGGAAATTTACTAGCCCGACGTTTCGGAACCAATTCGGCTCCTTCTTCAGGGGGTATTCTTCGGAGGTGGCGGTGTGCCGCTTTTAAAAGGTCCGTCGTAACAAAGGAGAGGAAGGGGGAGAGAGCGTAAGGTGCGGAGACACTTGGCAGGGCACCTGTTGACAAAATAGGTGTTGGGGGTGGGGTGGGGGGGGGGGGGGGCTTCGGCGTCGCTGGTCGGCGGAGTTGACCGATGGTGGGCGCCCTTTAGTCGCGGGAATGCGTTGACGAGAGACAGGGGGGGGGGGGGGGGGGACAAGTTGTTTTGGTGTTGCTGACCTAGAGCGGGGGGTCCTTTCCTCCCTTCGTGGCGTCTGCAAGGCCATGAACATACAAAGAAGGAAGAATGCCCTTCACGCGGTTTATATTACCCGCCGTATTCTAAATGTGCCAAGACTCCAGTAGTAGCCTTTTTCGCCAGCTTGTCTCTGTTTGAAGGATTTGGGTTTCTTGGAAAGAAATCTTGTGGTCGGCGTCTTCGGAATGTTCGGCGACGGCGCTGCGTATTCGGTTGAATGTTCTGACGTCGTTTTCATGTTGTCTGATTCTTTCTTTTAGATTTTTGGTTTCCCCGATGTACGACGCCGGACAGTCGGCACAGCTGATTTTATAGACGACACCTTGAGCTTTTTCTTTTGGTGGACGGTCTTTGGTTTAGGAATGAGGATATTCAAAGTGTTCATCGGGTTATGCGCGACTTTGAGGCCTTCTTTCAATATTCGGCTGAGAGCTTCGCTGGTACCTTTGACGTATGGGATGGACACTCGTTTCCGTGGTCGAGGGGGAGTCACCGTTTGGAGGTCTCGTAGTTTTTTTTTTGTTTTTTTTTTGTTGTCGGGTTGTTTTTCGAATGAATTCCGTTGTATAGCCGTTCCTTTTGAGTTCGTTAACAACCGTTCTCCTTTCTTTCTTTTGATCTGATTCCAATGTGCAATGAGTTTCGACTCTTTTCAATAAAGAATTTACCACCGATGCCTTGTGGTTTGCCGGATGGTTGGAGAAGAAGTGTAGGTAGCGGCCTGTGTGGGTTGGTTTTCGGTAGACTGAGAATTTTAGATTGCCGTTGGTTCGTGTAACTTGTACATCTAGGAATGGTAACGATCCGTTTTGTTCGCGCTCCGACGTGAACTGTATATCCGGGTCTATGGAATTTAAATGGCTCTGCAGGTTTTCGACTTGCGACTCCTTCACGATACAGAAGCAATCATCCATGTACCTGAGGAAAACTTTTGGCTTCGGCTAAAAAGTACTCAGAGCTCTGTCTTCGATATTTTCCATAGTTAGGTTAGCCATGGTGACGGAAATTGAGGCCTCCATGGGAGTTCCTTTCACCTGCTTGTAGTAGCTGCCTCGGAAGGTGAAGTAGGTATTTGATAGGCATAGCTCGAGAAGGCGGCAGATCTCGTCAACACTCAAGGGGGTTCTCTCGTCGAGTGTGTCGTCGCGTTCCAGGGCATCCCTTGTGGATATAGCTAACTGAATGGGTACTCTGGTGAACAAAGAGATCACATCAAAAGAGACCAGGCATTCATCATCTTCGAGGCGTACATTTGATATGAGCTTGATGAAGTTTTCGGGGTTGCGCACGTTACACTATGCACTGTGACTTACGGGGAATTTTCTTTTTTAAGGCGTGCATGGCGTGTTGTACTGCAAAATTAAGGATCAAAAAGAAGCAGATTATTTGGTTTGAGCAAGTGATTGTATGGCAGTCGAATACTTTGTGTGAAGAGCTTTTAGTTGCGCGAACTGTTAAATGAACACGTGCGCGGCGGCTACTGATAACTCCCACTTAATGAGGGCCCCCTGCAGGCGCGCGTATGCATATCTTGCCCATTCATGAGCGTTTGTGGTGGAAGAAAAAAATTTATTGTTAAGTCGCAGCATTCTTTGTGGGTTATAGATTGATTAGTGTGCTGTTTTCTTTCTATATTGACTGTTGTTGTTTAAAAATGTTTACGAAATGTGCTTTATTGCCAGACCGTTTGTTGGTTTTCATACCACCCCATATCATCATCCTTTGCTCATTAGACAATCTCTTGTTTGTGGAAAGGCCGGCGACACAACAGTTGCCAACATTCCCAATGCCATCAGAATAAATCACTGACTCACAGGAAACCTAACATGGAAGCACCACTTCGCTCATGACACTAGCATTTACCTTTTTTATGCTTGAACCATAATGTTATATCGGGACACGAACCGCCACATGTTATCGCATATAACGGCACACTATCGGTAACTTGCGAAACGGATTTCTACACTGGAGGCAGCCGCACCAAACCAATTTAACTTTTTGGCAGTGACGACTGATGCAATTTTCATTCAATTCAGCTATGTATTTTTCACGGAGTGAAACGTGCGTGAAAACAGGCAATTTGCGCAGTAAGTTTAGGACAAAACCACGGCTGACCTTATCATTGTTTTCTGCCGCTTGTTTGCCCATCGTCATTAGGGTCACTGTAGCAGCGTTAGCCAAGCCGAGTTCATTTGCGAGTCGTGCCGGGATGTTGCAAGATCTAATGGAAAGCTAACGATCGGCTAAAAATGGTTAAACTCGTTAAAAAGTAAGAAAATTCCCATTTTTTTCTTGGCAACTTTTTGGGCATTCTTATGCGCGTGTAATGATCCCGGTATGTAGTTGCAGTAACCGATGCCTGAAGCATGAGGACCATTACCTTTTGCTGAGCTCTAAACCTTTCAACCGGCGGTCGATAGCGAAGTTTAAGATGGTTGGGTACTGCGGGGCAGCGAAATGAGTGTGTACTGCGCCCACTATACACGTGCGTTGCTTCTATATGGCTTGAGACGTTGTGCGAGACGCTACGCACCATTCAGCTTAATCATAAGTACGCGCCACACGTTGATACTCGCCCCTAACTCCCATTTCAGCAATGGGAACAACTATACGTAAAAGTGCGACCCAGGTTTATAGATGTCAGAGACCTTGATTGTGTAACGGGGCGCGTCGGTGATGTGTAGATGATTCTGTTCAGGTGTTTTGTATATAGCTTCAAAGAACGCACGCAGTACATTGAGAAGCAGATGTTTGCTATCGCGCTGGAAGTCAATCAGCTCTTTTTTCCGTCTGTGTGCTCTCGAGATATACCGGTGTTTCAGCGAACGCTTTCAAAAATTTTTAAAGGTTCCCTGTGGCATATAGCACAATTCTAGTTCTAGTTCTACTCGAAGAGGCGGACATTACTTGCAGAGAAAATTGAAAAGCATAATCGACTAATCAACAAAAAGCACTAATTAAGTTTAAACTAATTACTATATGGTACATATTGCAATCTACAAATTCTAGCGGTTGAGACAGCAAGGCGGATCCACTTGGAACGAATTCTCAGGATGACACCTGTTTCGAGATATTAATTCCCGTACTTTGCGGAGAACTGCATTGGCGTTCCAGTTACTTTTGTGCTTCAATACATGAAACAACGTTTTGTTATGAAAGTAACTGGAACGTCAATGCATTGATCCGCAAAGTTCGGGAGTTAATATCTCGAAACTGGTGTCATCCTGAGAATTAGTTCCAAGTGGATCCACCTTGAGAACTCCACAGCTAGAATTTGTAAGTTGCAATATAAGGTAATTAGTTAAAAACTGATTGATTTTTATTAATTAGTCGATTATCCATTTCAATTTTTTGTGCAAGTAATGTCCACCTCTTCGAGTAGACCAGCTCATGAACTGGAATTGTTCTATCTGCCACAGGCAACCTTTAAAACATTTTAAAGTGTTTGCTGAAACACCCTGAACACCATTCGCTGAAACAGCAACGCCGTACCAGTACGCGTCCACTTGAGCTTTTATTTTCCTCCAAACCAGGTCATGGTTGAAAGTTTTCATCCTTGTTCAGCTACAGGTCATGAGCAATAGTGAGTTGACCCCTAAATCGTAACAGATAGCGTGGCCCCAATTTCGAATATGTGGTTGTGAAAATGTGCCAAGCGCCGTGTGCTGTGCAGCGTGCAGCCAAACTTTAACACATAGGCGGCACTTAGTATCCACTGCATGGGGAGGCCGCAGTTCACCAGTTGGAGTGAGAGCAGAGGGCCCTTATCAAACCAAGAACGAAAGGTAGGGGGGGTAGCTGCATGCTTGAAGGACTGCAGTTCAATACACTGCTTCATTTTCTTTCTGTAGCAGAAAGTAGCAGCCACAAAAGGCTACTGCAGCGAGTAGGTGGCGATGAGGCTGCCCTCGCCAAATGACAGCAACAGACAGTTGTCAGAACAAAAGGAGAATAAACAGACGTTACATGGGTGATTTGAACCTTTTAGAAGAAAGAACTCGAAAGGCAACTTTTATGCCTAAATAGCAATTATAGCAAACTGAAACAGCTTCTACACAAAAAAATAAAGCGGCAATCTAATACGCTGACATATGAAACCGAGATCAAGAATGAAAAAAGGAATAAAAAAATTATAATTCTAAAGCTCAATAAAACCGAAAAAAAAAACGCTTAACCTTGCTGCGCTTCAAACAGCGAAGCTGGGCGATCGTAGCCCAGCATTTTTCGGAAGTGCGCACGAACTTTTCATCTTATTACTCATGACGATGATAATTACTTGTCGCGCGTCTCGGACTTATGGCTGTCACTGCGCGTTGCATAGCGCAGCTTGCAACACCGACACCACGTTGCAATGCCGACACCGCGTTCCAATGCGTTGAAATGCCGACAACGCGTTCCAGCAGACCCGTTCGGTGAATGCGTCTCTCTCTCTCTCTCTCTTGCTCTTATTTTCTTTATCTCTCTCCCGAGCATAGTACACAAAACCTCTACTTCGCCTCGCAGAGCAAGGGCTTGCGAACGCGCCAGCTGTGGACGAAGACGACGACGCTCGAACGCAATCATATGGTTCGCATAAATGCATGTTCTGCAAGCGTGGCTGTATAGTCTAGTGGTTACGACGCTCGCCTTGCAAGAAAGTTGATTTTCTTTTATTTATTGATAGTTTCTTGATACGAACCACAAACCACAAATAACGGCTGGCTTAAGCAGCTTCGCTGTTAAAAGATTTGCCACAAGAACATGTCACGCACCTGTTGCAATGATTACAATGTCGACTCCGTTATGTTGTTGCGAATTATTCAACAACGAAGGAAACCGATATTGAATCATTTGTTCTCCATGTTTCGTGCGACAGCGTCTTACAGTCCATAGTTTCGTATTGTGAGTGTCATATGCGATTGTGTTTCTTTTAGGATTGGCAAGGGGGTTTTTTCAGTGCGGTGTCTTTTTTTTAAACATAACTTACGCTAGCCAGAAAGCCTAAATTCATAAAGGGATGAAACTTTAACTATGAGTAGTTCTGTGAATAATTCGCTTTCTCTTTGTGAGACACATAAGGCACTTTGCAGGCGAATCTAGTAATTCGCTTTTTTGAAAACAATAGCTTCTTAATATTGCCATTTGTAGTTGCGCCCCAAACAAGAACACCAGAATAAGCTATAGAAGAAAATAACGAGTTATTATAGCCATAGAATAAGAGATACCGGGAACGCTGTGAAATTCCGTTGCAAGAAACCTATAGTGCGTGGAAGCTTGCCAACCAAGAAATCAACGAGTGAATCCCATGACATCGTAGCAGAAAAGCAGAGGCTCATAGTTTTGAAGGACTGAATCTATTCAGCTGATGTGAATTTGATAAATAGAGGTTAGATGGTAAATTCTTTGTGACGCGGGTGAAGCATTACTGCTTTAATTTTACTGACATTGAGTTTTATATTGTTTTGTGCAGACTACAGCTGAATTAAATCTAGAATGATGTTGGCAAGATTTGCTAACTCAACAGTCGAACGAGCAGAGAAAAGGAGGCTCGTATGGTCAGCGTAAATCAAGTAGTTCAATGACTCATCAACTGTAACGAGGCCATTGGCGTATAAAATAAAAAAAACGAGCCTAAAATACTTCCCTGAAGCCCTCCTAGATTCAGCGATTTCAGAGAAGATGCAAACCCGTGAAATTCTATATACTGTGAACGGTATCGCACGTGCAATGATACTAAAGAGTGGGCATTACCCCTTATACCAAAGTACTGAAGTTTATAGAGGTGAACCCGAAGGCTGCTATTATAGAATGCTTTCTTGAATTTAGTTTTGATTTTCAGAGTTCTACAGTCTATAATATTTTTGTGGAAGAAGGGCGCGCTATGCGGATTCCTTTTTTTAGTCATGTTGCACTGGGTTTAAAATCTTATAAGGGCCAATGAAGGATGTATAACGTTTAAGTATAACTTTCTTTAGGCCTATTGAACAAAACTTGCAGGAAAATGATTGGAAGGATGATAATTGGAAAAATCGTTTGTTTCACCTTTCTTGAATATTAGAGCGATTCTTGCACAATGAATTTTACGTGGAAACACTCCTGTTGTTAGACATAAATTAATAATAAGAACTAAACAGTGTACAATAATGTCAATAACGTATTTAACTTGTGTTATCTACATGCCTGACGCGTCGATAGACTTGCTGTTATTTAATGCAACAAAAGACGAATCTACTTTCACTAACTGCGTCAAAAAATATTGTGTGCTCATTATATTGCCAGCATGTTACTGTTAAAGGAAAAAGGGCAAGAGAAACAAACAATATAGTAAATGCATTAGAAAGTTCAACACCTTTTAACTTCACCCCATTCTTTAACAATTTTGTACGTGGTTCAGGTACATGTCCAATTACTGATTTTAATTTTTTCCCAGCGTTCATCGGATCTGCCTTGAGAAGAGCTGAATGAATTACAGTAATAAGAATATTTTGCTAAACGAATATCGTTGTTCACGTGATTTCTATATACTTTATAATATTTCAGTGCATAGGTAGATCTTACTTGAATAAGTACTGTTCAGCGCTGGTCACGGTTTCTCATTTGGCTAAGCAGTTCACGATTCATGCACGGCTTCCTGCTTTTCCTGCACTTACTAGAGGTTCTATAAGGAAAGCAATCGTCATAAACTCGCGCGAATTCGCGACTTACCTTAATTACAACCATGTTACGCTTCAGGTGGTTCATATTGTGTTGGCATGGACAGTGGGCATGGCAGCGATGCCATGATGCGGTCTTCAAACCTGTTCATGCTTCTTGTACAGGTTCTGCTGGGATGGTTGCTGGCTACTGCGGGACTATCACCAAATGACAACGTGCCGTTATCGCCGCCTCTGTTCTTGGTCAACGATCAAGAAAAGTTGCTGCCCATAATCGTTAATCAGCCAAACACCGCCCCTGGAGGAGCAACGATGTCATCGGAACCACCAGGGGTGCTAGCGGCAGCATGTATCAACGGGACTATAAAAGTGATCTTCACTGCGGCACTCGACAGTGGGCATGGCAGCGATGCCATGATGCGGTCTTCAAACCAGTTCATGCTTCTTCTACAGGTGAGCAAACGATACGGAAAACGTTACCGTAGCAATGTTTGTTTAATTTTGCTGCCGTTCCCATGGTCATTGTGCGAAGTGCTTACTAAAGTGATGATTTCTCTGCGCTTCCTGTTGCTACTCAGTGGCGATATAGAAGCCAATCCGGGGCTGATGGAACGCGATTGGTCAAAGCAACTAAAAGCAATCGCGGACGACATAAAGGAAATTAAGAAAGAAAAAACCGTCACAAACCAGAAACTAAGTGCAATCGATAAGAAACTCGAAAAAAAATTAGCGGTTTAGCGGTTAGTCGGCGGTCAAATCTGATTGTCTATGGGGTCCAGGAACAACAAAATGAGTCATTTAAAAAGCTCCACGACCTGATATCAAAGACAATATTTCTCTGGACGTAACGACTGCGGGTATTGAACGTAATCACCGACGTGGTCAAATTAAGGAAGACGAATCTAGAGACAGGCCCATTATCCTTAAGTTACTTGATTATCGCGACAAAGTTAAAATACCCTGGTCTTGTTCCAGGCTGAAAGAGACCGGTTACGGCATAAGTGAAGACTACTCGTTCGGAGTTCGTGAAACTAGAAGAAAACTGTGGAACTTCACGAAAGCAAACTGCGATAGAAGGGAAAGGGTAAGACTTCAATGCAACAGAGTACAAATAAATGGTTGTAGAATAGATATAGGTGCACGATTAATCATAGAAAGGAATTTGTCAAGTGCAGATCGTCCGTTGTGTACTGTTTACCCATATCTAGTGGAAAAGTATATATCGGCCAAACGGGACGGTGTGTGAACACAAGACTTATGGAACACAAAAGGTCAATGAGGGGCGACATTCATTCCCACATTAAAGGTCATTGTGCACAGCATGGGTGCTCACCGATGTACGATGACGCTACAGTTAATTTTAAAAATTAAATTATGGGGTTTTACGTGCCAAAACCAGTTCTGATTATGAGGCACACCGTAGTGGGGGACTCCGGAAATTTGTACCACCTGGGGTTCTTTAACGTGCACCTAAATCTAAGTACACGGGTGTTTTCGCATTTCGCCCCCATCGAAATGCGGCCGCCGTGGCCGGGATTCGATCCCGCGACCTCGTGCTCAGAAGCCCAACACAATGACGCTACAGTTCTTTCGCACCATAAGGATCAGCTGATCAGGGAATTAGTGGAAGCCTTTCGCATTTACAAGAGAGAAGAGGGTTGTATAAGTCAACCATCTGTTCTTCTAAGCCATAGTGAGGTCGCCTTTTTGGAAGGTCACTAGATTAAATTTGTAAAATTTAATGTGTTAGGGGTACAACGACTAGGATAGGATTGCACAGCGTGTAAGATATGTTGACTATCTTTGACGCCCGAGTGTGCACGGATATATGTTTTGTAAAAGTGCTGGTAATCTGGCTTTGGACATCTTTGACGTCGGAGGGTGCACGGGTATATGAAGATGAAGTGTTCGTTCTGAAATAAAATAGTTGTGAGTGCAGTGAGTGTCGTGTATTCTTGTGGCTCTCCACTAAATTTGTCCTTGTCCGTGCGCTGCTTCACCAATATGGTATGATGATTAATCACCAACTCGCCCAACTTTCCACATTACTGGTCGTCTTTTTGCCTGGGATGAGAGGAAAGTAACAATATCGATGAAGGGAAAAAAAGAACGAGGTGGATCTACCAACAGGAAAGCCAGCTCCCGACAACGACGACGTTAACCCTTCTGAATGTTAACGCCCAAAGCCTTGTGAATAAAGCAGACCAGTTTGAAGCTGTTTCGTTGGCTCTAAAACCCGATAGTGTCACTGTAAGTGAAACGTGGCTACACTCAACCATTTGTGATCATGAAGTCGTGCCACCAAGTTACACAATTGTTCGCAATGATAAAGATACTAGAGGTGCAGGCGTAGCAATTGTTTTACGGCAGGGAATTGCGTACACGGTCATGCCTGCAGTGAATGATAATCAGGGGGTTTGGTGTAAGCTTCACCAGAATGACGGTATTGTGTACGTTGGCGCGGTTTACAGCTAGGCCCCCGAATGCGGAAGCAACGTACTTAAATTCTCTTTTCGATTTCATGAACTCGTGCGTGCTTGGTGGCAGGATTATCATGGCGGGCGACTTTAACGTACCTGATGTGAACGTGTCTTCCTTGAGCCCAGGTTCCCTATCGAACAGTATGATAATTGACTTTTTATTTTCTTTCCATCTCACTCAGCTTGTTGTTGAGCCTACGCGCATGCAAGGCGGGTCCCACTCCTTGTTAGACCTTGTATTTGTAAGCGATCAGTTTTGCACCGACAGCGCAAGTATTGAAACAGTAGACGGTATATCGGACCACAGAATAGTTATGTGCGCTTTGCCTTTGTCAGCTCTAATACAACCTGGTACAGTAAAACATGTGCTTTCCTTTAAGAAATCTGGTGATGCAGCATAATGACTTACCTCTCTCACGCGTATCCCGACTTCTCAGATCTTTGTACAGATAGTAACGCAAGCATAGATGAAGTGTGGGCACAGTTTAAACGTCACATCATGCATTGTGTATCCAACTTTATCCCTACACGAAAACAGGTTACAAAAAGCACAACTGACGGATTAACCGCGACATAATTCACTTAAAGCGCAAAATGAAACGTGTTAGAAAGACCAAAAAGTCACAGGTCTGCGCGGCACACGCAACACAGTTACAGCGTAATCTGGTGGAGCAGCTCAAGAGTAGCTCCATTTTCGGCACCACGCACAACAGGGTCTTCGCGGCAAAGTCTCTTCGCCTAGTTTTTACGAGAATGATCTGAACTGTCCGCCCGGCGTCGACGGCAAGCTGCGGCTTGTATTGTTCTCTGGCAGCAGTCTGCTGAGCCCGATGAAACCTGGTTGTAGCCGCGCACGTAGCTCTACGATTCGCTTCTTCAGCAGCGGTTCATACCTTGCGAGAAGATAACATAGAGTGTACCGAAGAGGTATCCAGAATACGTGGCATACATCTCACATCCTTGACCCGAAGCATGGTACGTTGTTGATTATGATGATGATGATTGTTTATTCCAATCTTCAAAAAGGGCTGGTGACAAATAGTCACTTAGCCTACCTTGAGTTAACCAGGTCTAGTTACATGCAGCATGCAAGTGCTATATGCAACTTACATGTCGGGCACGCTGCGTTTGCAGGCGCCTTAACGAGATGGCGCCACAAAATAAAAACAATCACCCGCCGTGGTTGCTCACATTCCACTTCCGGCTTCCGAAGCGAACGGTTGTGAAAGCATGTGCTCCCTCGGAGCGGATACAGCGGCCAATGGCCGCGGAATCAGGTCTTCTGACAATCCGGCTGAAGATTACCAGGTTGTTTTGCCGCATCTGCCCACAGGTGAATCAGTTTTGAATACCGTTTTTTTGCACGGTTGCCTTAAGGCAAGACCTTTTCGATGCGAGCATTTCCGCGATGCACTCGACCGTCTTTCGCTGTTGCCGGAGGTGGTTGCCCTCGGGGCATACCAAATGAATCACCTGTGGGCAGTAACGTTCAAGGACGAAGAAGGAAAAAAGAAGATACTGGCTGCAGACGCCTTCAATGTCAAGGACGAGCGCTGTATGGTTATAGACCCCTGCGACCGAGGCGTTCGTCTGAAGCTTTACTGGCTACTTCATGGGGTACCAGACTACGATGTTCGAACAGCACTTGCCGCCTTCGGAAAGGTGACGGAAATCAACAGAGAAAAATGGAAAGTTAAAGGCTGCTTCGATAAAGGGTCGACAACGCGGTCCATAACGTTGAAGTTGAAGGTGGGCGTTACCATCGACGATCTGCCTCATCAGCTGCGTGTCGGTCAAGACTTGGCACTCGTTCATGTCCCAGGCAGAGCTCCGCTCTGCCTTCGATGCCACGGCATCGGCCACATACGTCGCGAGTGCCGTGTTCCACGTTGCGGGCTCTGTCGTCGTTACGGCCACGACGAGACCCAGTGCGTGCGCTCCTATGCCAGCGTAACAGGCCCGGCTCGGAGAGATTTGGTTTCCGAGCACATGATGGACGCAGCCGATGCAGAAGATGCCACGCGAGGTCATGGCGACGATGGGAATGCGGAGGCCCCAAAGCCTCTACAAGCACCATGTGACATCGCCAAGGAATTGAGACGCGAAAAAGACCCTGCGCGTGTTGCTGCCGCAGCGAACCCAGAAGCGCTAAAGGAAGACACAATCAAGACCCAAGGCACCGACGGCTCTCTTCCTGAAAACGCGAAAGCCACAGAGGATGCCATCACCGAGGTCGACATGGCAGAAACTGGCAGCGGTCCTGTAAAGAGGACGCGAGAGGAGACTGGGGACACCATTGCGAGTGGTGTTTCAGAGACAACAGGGGAACCTCCCACAAAGGCTGCAACTTCCAGACGGCAGTCTTTCAAGCCAGTGCCAAACTTTACGCCAGACCGACGGACTAATTCCACGCCGCCGCCTTCTTAGCGGCAGGCAACCCCCCCCCCTCCCCCCCCCCCTTTTTTTTTCCGTTCACGGAAAGGGGCGTTCTCGTGTTTTTTGTCTGGAAGTGCAGCGATCATGGAGCCTACTCTCACCGCGGGGTCTGCATGTTTGATGCGAAGATGTGAGTAGGCTATTGGCAAATTTTTCTTAATAGAGATGGCAGCTAACTTTAAGCATGCCCTGCGTGTCGCGACCTTCAATACGAGAGGCCTTTCTGCGCGAAGAAGACAATGTCAACTAAATCGAATTCTTTTAGAAAATGATATTGATGTGTTAGCGGTCCAAGAGACCAAAATCGAGAGTGAAGAACTAACTGATCGAATGGTTGAAGTCTTCCGCAACAGATAACAATGTGTGTGTGAGTCACGCCGTTGGTAGGGCTGGTGGCTGTGCTATCTTTATTCGAAAGAGCCTTGGAATCATTGAATCTGTGTCTTCTTGTGACAATGGCCGACTAGTTTTTTGTGATTTTCTTTATGCTGAAATTCCCTGACGTGTAATTTGTGTCTATGCACCGAATAGAATCTTTGAGCGAGAAAGTTTTTTTAGTACCATGCGACCCTGTCTAGAAAGTGAAAGAAGTGTATTACTGCTTGGTGACTTCAATTGCGTATGCAGACCCGAAGATAGATCAAATAGTAAAGTTTATAGCGATAAAAGTGCAGAATTATTGCATCGAATGATTGAGGATAATGAACTCGAAGATATAGCTTTAGTGTTGACGCATGAAGACCAAGCAAAATACACCCATTTTCAAAATGTATCTCATGCCAGATTAGACCGAATTTATGTCCCTTTTGATTTAGTGTCTTTATGTTCCCATTATGATACACAGCATGTGAGCTTTAGTGATCACTCTTTAGTCATACTTACCATTGGTACAAAAAAAAGTGTCAAAGTTTAACTGGGAATTGTGGAAATTTAACAACAAATTACTACAGGATGATTTTTTCGTTGCAAAGATCAAGGAATATATAGATAGCATGCGGTTGAATCAAACTTGCAACTTTATGATGCTGTGGGAACAGTTTAAATGCGACTTCAAAGTCGCCGCTTTGGAAAGAGCAAGTGTTGTGAGGCAGAAAGAAAGGCAGCAAGAAAAAGAACTGCATAGCGAGTTAGACTATATGGTTAACGTAGAAAATGCTAAGCCTGGGCTGTTCTCGAAAGAAATTAAAGAAGTAAAGGCGAAGCTCGATACCATAGAAGCAGAAAAGTATCGTGGCGCAGTGATAAGGGCGAGGTCCGAGCGGCTATGGATGGGAGAAACGCCCACAAAACGCGCGCTATGCGACGAAAAGAAACATGCAGTATCAAAAGAAATTAACGAAATCAGTTTCCGCAATGACGTTACTCAAGACGGTGAACTGATACAGCTTGCCTTTGTTGAATATTATAGAAGATTATTTAGTCATAAAACATGCGATACTGAACGGTTTTTAAGCGAATTTCTGCCGCTTATGCCTAAGCTTTCTGACGAAACAAAACAGTCACTGGAAAGGCCAATAACAGTCGCGGAAGTTGAGCAGGCGATAGACGATCTCAGTCCTGGCAAATCTCCTGGTCCAGATGGTCTCGGTGCCGCCGTGTACAAATTCTTCAAAAGGGACATGGCAGAGTCCCTACATCGAGTTATAGAAGAATGCTACGAAGAAAAACTAACACCACCATCCTTTCGAACATTCCATGTGATCATGATTCCGAAAACTAATGACCCGGTGAAACTGCTTTCTGTGGAAGCATACCGACCAATAAGCTTAACGAATACTGATTACAAGATCTTTATGAAAGTTTTGGCTCGCCGTTTCCAAAGTGCTATCAAGTCCCTTGTAGGTCCACATCAGACTTGCGGAATTAAAGGAAGAACAATTCTTACAAACATTCACGTAGCAAGAACGGTTCTTGAATGTTGCGACGCTATGCAGGATCGAGTTGCAATGGTTCAACTGGATTTGAACAAGGCTATCGATAGAGTTGTGCATGAAATTCTGTTCCTCATCCTGAAGCACGTCAATGTAGGATCTGTAATTCTAGACGGAGTGAAAATGGTCTATGATAAATGTACAGCGAGACTTGTCATCAATAAGAAACTAAGTGAAATGATTCGTGTTGAAACATCTGTAAAACAAGGCTGCTGTTTGTCATCCCTCCTCTTTGATCTTTACCTGGAACCCTTTTGTTTAAAAGTACTTGCAAATCCGAGTATTCGAGGCTACACTTTCTTCAACAGTGAAGTTAAAATCCTCGCATATGCGGATGATATAGCTGCATTTTGCGCAAATGAAGAAAGCGTGTACGAAGTTGTAGAAGAGGCTAAGAATTTTTGTAGAGCAACAGGAAGCATGATAAGCTGGAATAAATGTCTTGGGTTCTGGCATGGCAGCTGGGAGAGTGCTCCAGACATGATGTGCAACATAAAATGGAGCACAACTCCCGATAGCTATCTAGGAGTTCAACTAAAACACTATAAGGACAGCAAAGACTTTTGGGCAGATGAAGCAAGAAGAGTTAAATTACAAACAGAAAAATGGGGGGGTCATAATTTTTCTATGTTCTCAAGAGCAGCCGTTTGTAATATGTTTTTGATTGCTAAGTGTACTATGTGCTCCAGGTATTAAGCATGACTAGGGTTTCTGTACAAAAACTGCATAGAGTGTTTGCAGTCTTTATCTGGGGGTCGACTTGGGAGCGCATGAGTCGATGCAACCTTTTTCATAAAGTTAAAAACGGGGGCTTGGGGCTATCGCAGCTGTTTTTTAGGCAGATTGTGACGAGGTTTTTCTTTTTGCATGATCAAGCTGACGTATTTCTTCGAACTGTAATCCAAGTGCGATTACAAGATTCCTTGCCAGACTACGTTGTATCAACCTTTTTTTTTCGGCCAGCGTTGTTATCTGGCTACCTAGGCGAAGTTGTAGCGGCTATGCAGATTCTCAAGGGCAGATTTTCCTATGAATACTTATCGTCTGTGACACGTAAGCGATTATACAAAGACTTACTTGATGTGTACCGCGGGCTGTACCAGCTGGGCTCAGAGCGCGACGTCCTCAAGCGTGTTAAGCGAATGCCACTGAAAGCCTCAATGAAATCTTTTTTTTCCAAGTACATACCGATACCCTCCCTGTAAAACCATGGCTGCAGAGCAAAGGCCTCTTCGTTCCATGGTCTGTAAACTGCCTAATATGTAGAAAACCGGAAACAATTGAACATCTTTTTCTTGATTGCCATGACGCGATGTTCCTATGGGATGTGCTTCAAAGGACCTTAAAAAAGGACCTACCTTTAAGCGCTTTCGGTATTCGTTACTTACCTTGTGTGGAACCAGAGGGTGTACCAAGTGATATGTTCATGGTGATGTGTATGCACAGTGTCTGGCGAACAAGAATGGACGTCAGACATGCGCATTTGAGTCCAAGATCGGCAAGAGATTATTTCATTGAAGCTGTTATCTACATACGAGATGTATACAAGGCATTAGATGATCCTCCAGAATGGATTACTGTTTTTGATCTTTTGGCCAAAATCAAGCCATTTTAAAACTCACGAACTAGCCGAGAGGCTAGGGATTTCCCTGTTCTTTTGTTTGCAATTGCTGTTTCTGTGAAATGTTGATCACAAGGTAATAAAGAAAAAAAAAAAAAGCCGTGGTTGCTCAGTGGCTATGGTGTTGGACTGCTGAGCACGAGGTCGCAGGATCGAATCCCGGCCACGGCGGCCGCATTTCAATGGGGGCGAAATGCGAAAACACCCGTGTACTTAGATTTAGGTGCACGTTAAAGAACCCCAGGTGGTTCAAATTTCCCGAGTCCCCAACGACGGTGCGCCTCATAATCAGTTCGTGGTTTCGGCACGTAAAAACCCATATTTAATTTAAAATTAAAAAAAAAAACAATTGTAATGCCTCAGTGCAGAACCAATGCATACAAGCTTTCCTTCTTTCCAAGAACGATAGCCGACTGGAACAAGCTACCTTACGACGTGGCCACCTTATCGTCACCCGATGCATTTTTTTTCTGCAAGCAGTTCAAGTCAATAAGTTTTGTGTGCTTAGTTTAAATTTTCACTGGTATGCTTTTGATGCTTTTTGGGGATTTGAATATGTAACGCTTTGGTGTATTGTTTTGTTTATTCCTGATTTGCTCCACAGAAACATTACTGTGTACCTATGTGTTTTTTCTGTTGTAATTGTTGTTCTTGTTGTTATCCTGACGGACCAAGAACTTGTAAATCGCATGTACCTACTCCTGCCTTGGCTACCGAAACGCGACCGGCAGTATTGAATAAAATAGAATACTGGCGGGGGCTCAGGATTGCGTTGATTTCGCGCCTCGTCTGAATCGCATCTCGTCGTCTGCGCCTGCGCGCCGGCCTAGGGCGCGTTTATAGGGCATTTTTACGCTACCTGACAGCAAGCGCTTGCGTGGCTCAGTGGTAGAGTATCTGATTCCCGCCCCGCGGACCTGGGTTCGATTCCGGCCGGAACCGGGTACTTTTTTCCGCATTTCCGACGATAGCGTTTACGTCACCGGCGGTGGAGGTGGCGACGGACGCCATCGCGAACTGAAACGGCTATTGGAATGAGCCCATAACAGCTTACGCTGTAAAAATTCTAGAAAGTGCTAGCTCTGAAGTTGCATCACTGACGTCAACCCTGAAAGTCAAACTACGAAACACGGAGCAGCATGTTCTTGGACGCACCTTACAAATGTTTATCATGAACTCGCCAGATAAATTCTGGCGCTACATGAGTTCAAAACGGGCGACACCTGCTGCGTCTTCAACGGCGGAGGAGAAGATAAAGGCGAATAATTTCAATTCCTACTTTTACTCTGTTTTTAGCACCGATAACAGCTTAAAGATTGAAGCAAGTTCTAGTCACGTAGGTCGAGGTAGATCACTACCGTCTTTAAGCATCACAGCACCTGGCATCGTTTCGCTGCTCTTACAGCTTGATGAAAAGAAAGGTAGTGGTCCGGACGACATACCGAACAGCTTCCTGAAGCGCTGTGCTGAACCGATTAGCAGATATCTTCATCTCATATTCACAAAATCAATTCGTGATGGCCGTCTTCCAGCGGACTGGAAAATCGCGAAAGTAGTACCGGTACATAAATCTGGTGACACTTCAGCCCCATCCAACTACAGGCTCATCTCTCTGACATGCACTAGCTGTAAAATTCTTGAGCACATTATTTTAAAACCAATAACTAAGCACGTGGAAGAAAACAATCTGATCTCCCCTACTCTGCACGGATTCAGAAGTGGACTATCTACCATCAGCCAACTTGTAGAGGCTTCACATGACTTTGGGCTAGCAATAAGTCAACAATCACACATCGGCGTAATTTTTTCAGACTTTTCTAAGGCCTTCGACCGTGGGTCTCACTCTAAACTTATCAGTAAACTCACAGAAAAACTTGGTAATGGTCCAATAATTTACTGGATAAGCGACTGCTTTTTAAATCGCTACCAGTTCGTGCAATATAACGGACATAACTCCGACACAGTGAAGGTCCTTTCGGGTCTCCCACAGGAATCTGTTCTGGCCCCTCTTTTGTTTTTGTTATTTATAGATGACATTGCTGAAACAGTAAACGTTAAAATTAGATTATTCGCAGACGATTGAATGCTTTACAGTGAAATTAAAGACATTAAGGACTAAATCGCCCACAACAATTGCCTGCACAATGTAACCCAGTGGTGCCGAGACTGGCAGATGGTAGTTAATTCTGAAAAAAACTGTTGCAATGAACATAACCAAGAAAAAAAGGTAAACTATTATTTCCAGATACCTTTGATGGTGTCACCCTTCGTACAGTGACTCAGTACAAATATTTGGGCGTTTTAATTTCATCTGATCTCCACTGGGCTGCGCGTGTGCAACAGGTGACGGAAGAGCAATGAATAAGTTGTTCTTTCTCAAACGAACACTACGTTACGCTACCACAGATACAAAGCGCTTATCGTACATCACTTTTCTTAGGTGGATGCTGGAATATGCGAATATAGTGTGGTTCCCCTACACAAAAGCCAGCATTTCTATGCTGGAAGCCGTACAGCGCAAGACAGCAAAATTTATCTTTAACAGGTACAAGCGAACTGATTCCCCTACTGACCTACTGCGCCGAGCAGAGTTGTCTACACTTTGTGACAGAGCCAAATTCCATCGTCTGAAATTCTTTAATCAATTGTTGAACGGTCACTTTAAAACCAATGCCACAGCATTCGCTACTGCTAAAGAAAAAGGGAAAACACGCCAGAAACTTGACGAAATGTTTAAAGAATATTTTTGTAACAACAATACATCCAGTACTTCATTTTTTCCTTAAGTAATAAGGGAATGGAATGCACTTGACCCACTTACTGTAGCTTAGACAACACTAGAAAGGTTTCTAGAAAGAACTGAGGATATCATCCCGGAGCTCCCAAGCTCCTTATGCTAGTAAGCCACTTACGTCCATCTGTAGGCTTTTCATTTAACGTTTCTTTTCTTCGTCCGTTCCTGTGTTCTCATCTGAAACCACTGTGTTCTAATGTTTGTATATATATATATATATATATATATATATATATATATATATGTTCCCGTGAAAATAAGAGACTGTTGCGCATGTGTGTGAAATTTTTTCTTGAGTGAGTTGTTTACCTATGCTTTTGTAATGTTGGTATTTTGTTCCCACTCCTGTAACAATCCTGGCTAGAGGATTGCCAGTATTTTGAAATAAATAAAGTAAATATTCCTGTAAGACGGGATTGCACTTTAAAGGGGTTCTGAAACACTTTTCTAACTAATCATAGAATGTCCTCACGATTAACTGACGTCGTCTCGCGAAACTCGTGCCGCAAAAAAATTTTCGAATCCTTATACTGTATGTGGAGTTATCGCTCCGACACCCGGCTTTCTCTTTTCGTCTGCGCTGGCGTGCTGAAAGCTCCACAGCGGAGAAACCAAGAGGGCAAAGCCCGGGTCAAAAAATGAGTGTCGTGGTGGTGAAAGGGCTCGTCGCGGCTCCCCGTGGCGGGCCATCATTTCTAATAAAAGTTTCACTCACTCACCCGCTGCTGCCACCTCGGATGACAAGTGCACCTGACGCAGCTACGCACAATGCAAAGATGAAATGATTTTTCTATTTTGTTGGGATCACAGACCTATATATGTAGGGTGTTTCAGCGAACACTTTCAAAATTTATTTAAGGTTGCCTGTGGCAGATAGCCCAATTATAGTTAATGAGCTGGTCTACTGGAAGAGGCGGACATTACTTGCACAAGAAATTGAAATGCATGATCAAATAATTAACATAAATTCAATAATTAGGTTTTTAACTAATTGCCTGATGGCCCATATTGCAATTTACAAATTGTAGCCGTGAAGTTCGCAAGGCGGATCCACTTGGAACGAATTCTCAGGATGACGCCAGTTTCGAAATATTAATTCCCGAACTTTGCGGAGAAATGCGTTGGTGTTCCAGTTAATTTGTGCTTCAATGCATAAAGCGACGTTTTGTTTAGAACCTATAACTGGAACGCGAATGCATTTCTTCGCAAAGTTCGGCAATTAATATCTGGAAACTGGTGTCATCCCGAGAATTCGTTCCAAGTGGATCCGCCTTGCGAACTTCACGGCTACAATTTGTAAATTGCAATATGTGCCATCACGCAATTAGTTAAAAACTTAATTGGTGAACTTCTGTTAATTATTCTATTATGCATTATAATTTTTTGTGCAAGTAATGTCCGCCTCCTCGAGTAGACGAGCTCATAAACTAGAATTGTGCTATCTGCCACAGGCAACCTTTAAGAATTTTTGAAAGTGTTCGCTGAAACACCCTGTATATATATGCGTGTAATTTATTTAACTCCAAATTAGGAACTATGTTTACTGATAATGCTCTCGCGATCAAGAAATCAGCCAATAGCACAGGGAGGTCCCGCTACTTTCGATGACGCTGAATGACGGCATTGCGAAAGCGAGGGCAAGCGACTTTAAATTACATATTGCATGCAGTGCAGAAATATTTGGCTCACATGTTCACAGCAGCCTCTACGACTGATCAGCAACGTTTTCTTACCAGGTTCAAAATGTGTTTCAGAGCCTCATCAAATCAATGAACTTAAGTTCATTGATTTTGGGCTAACCAAGCGTTTCCACGATCCAAACCAAAACTGGCATGAAATTCATAGCACCGAGACATATCGTCTAGAAGCACTGCTCCCGCCAGGTTGATACTGGTCGCCGAGAACAGGGGTCTCGTTGGCTCGAGTAACACATTTTCTCCGAAGGTGCATGCTGTCATCTCGAATGTCGAGTGTTCTACTGCTGCTACAAAAAATGGGATCTTCTTGCGAAGTTCGAAGATGTGAAATCGCAAGCAACTCTGGAGATCTGCAGCTTTTGATCCTTCACCTTTCTTGGCTCTGCGTTTCTTGTTCGGTGGTCCGTACCTTCCCCGGTACAGCCGCCATATCGTAGACACCTGCTCAGAAAGAAAGAGAGAGTGAATAATGCTTCAGATAACGACGTAGTGTCACCCACAGCTTCACGCCCTGCATCACATGATGCGTATATTCCAGGTGGGGCGTTTGCACCACAACGGTGGGGCGCTTTTCGCGAATGTCAAATGCTATAAACTGAACCACTATTGGGTTTTTATGTAGTACCATGAAGTGAGCTGTCGTGGCTATGAACCCAAGCATGGCAGATGGCAGTTAGAATGCTGTCTTTTACTTATTTTCCGGAGTTCACTTCTCTGATATATTCATGCAATCCAACACATAAACCGGGGGTAAGGGTCATTAACAAAGGTTGCCGTAAACTATTTCGTTACTATTGCTTATGACGCCAATTTTTCCAGCTCATGCGCTGTAGCCTTTCAATGTAAGGACCAACACGAAAGCTCCCGCATAAACAATTGAGTTTTAAGCAACTATAGCTTAAGCAACGTTAAGGCGGCGGAGGGGGGGGGGGGGGGGGGGCAACTGTAGCAACTACAACTATATCATTGGCAATATCGTCCGCCTGTAATTGTATACGAAGTTTGAACATGACGCGAATGACTGTTCAGGCGCATAGATAAAAGGCATCTGCTCTTCACTTCGCATCGGCTCTTCGCTAAATGTGTTTCTCCGGGCATGAAAGAAGCCAGTGAAAACACACAAAATTGCCGCACGACTGGCCGTTTGAGGCACTTTGCGTGTATTCGCGGGCTTCTTTCATGCTCGGAAAAAACACTTTTATGAAGCACGTATTGATCAACAGAAAGCTGTATCGGGAGTTTTTGATGTTGCTCTGCAATTTTCTCATTTCAATTCAATTCAATTCAATTCATTTTTTATTGAAAAGTAAATTAGTACATAGACTAGTATACAGGAAGGGGTCCCAAAGTAAAAACTGCAGGCGGGACCCCTTTCATCCTTTCATCTAATCATGATATTTCAGAAGATGAATAATAAATTCAGTATAGTTATGTAATAAGTCGAAATGCAAAAAAGTAATCTGAGTACCTCCAAGCGCCGGCAAACATTACCTTGGTTCTGTCCAGCCACGTGGCATTTGCATATCTTTAAATCTTGGTGCATGATAGTTGGGACACCCTGTACATTTGCTTGTTTCAATGCTGCGCCCTTGGCGTAAAGGATACTGTCGAGCGCGCATGTGCTCTCGCATATATCTGTGCTACGCAATGCGACACACGTGGCAATCATCTCAAAGGGCTAGTTGGCGTTTGCACGATAGGAATATACGTGCGATTATGGCCTAATGGTTAGATAATCTGCATTCTGTGCTCGAGGACTCAGGTTAAATTGAGAATCACTTGCCACCAGAGAATCACGGGTCCACTGTGAACCACGTGCCCACCATTTGGCACGTGATTCATTTTTTATGAGTGTGAGCTATTCGGCAAGACAGCAGCAGGTCCCAGCAGCCATGGCAATCTCAAAGGCTAGTTTGGCGTTGGCACGATAGGCATATACGTGCGATTATGGCCTAATGGTTAGATAATCTGCATTCTGTGCTCGAGGACTCAGGTTAAATTGAGAACACTTGCCACCAGAGAATCACGGGTCCACTGTGAACCACGTGCCCACCATTTGGCACGTGATTCATTTTTTATGAGTGTGAGCTATTCGGCAAGACAGCAGCAGGTCCCAGCAGCCATGGTCAGGAAAGTACGGGAGGTTTCACGAAAAAAGCTTCGCATTAAAAGAAGCACCTTGTAAATGGCCAATATTCTGATTCTAAGCACCCCTTCAAAGCTTGCGAAGTTTACGACGGGAAAATTACGGCTAATAGGAGTCCCAAATCAGAGAAATTTGCCATTGCGTTGCTGACAGAGCACATGATATAATCTTTCAGAGGCTGCCGGGACATTGTGGAATAGGCCGATGACGCTGCCCGGTATGCTCGCGCTGTAGCACTGACACTGCTTACACCTTTAGACGCTGCAAGAGAGCTTCGCCATCTTGTGCGTAACATCAGTTTGAGTTGGAAATAATCCGCAGAACTCCAACCGTCGCTTATATTATCTCGATACATTACAACTGCAGTTACTAACAAATATTTCATGACGTGCCGCCATGCTGCAGTGTCGGCTATGAGTAGTAGTAGCTTTCACCAGCTCACCCAACTATCGCATCGGAGTGGCTGATTCAGTCATGCGAACTAAGCGCAGATGTCAAGAGACCATCGATCACCTCCTGTACTTCCTGCTTCGATAAACAACGCCATACTCTCCAGTGCGCCTTCAATAGACTAGATGATCGTCATTTTACAAAAGCAAAGGTCTTGGGAGCCTGGCCTCGCAGCTCATCAGCCCTGAAAGTCACACGACCTCTTCTACAGCACCTGAAGGCTGCAGATTTGAGTACTCGACCATAGATAGATACGCGGAACTTGGCTTAGTGCATGCGAATGATTTAGACTCATGTCTTCTCTCTATCAATCCTCCAACCCTTCCGCACGCGTAGGGTAGCAAACTGGACAAAGTAGTTAACTTCCTTGCCTTTCGTTCCCTCTCCCACCCCCACCTCCCTTTCATCTCTGTCTTCATTACACTTCTTTCTAGCGCAGCCTCTTTCTCTTACGGTGAAGGACTTAGGTACCGAGGGGTGAGCAGCGCAAGGGGAATGAGAAACATCGCAGGGGTGGGCTTCCGATTAATTTGAACATTTTCGGTGCCGCAACCTGCACCCAAAAGGCGGCACCCGAAAGTTTTTGCACCCCGCCCATATCACAATGTGGCCGCCATGGCTGTGCATTGAATCTGCGCCCTCGTGCCCAGCAACCACTGCAGCGGGTCACCATCGAGTATAAATGTTTCTGGCCTTGCTTCCAAAAACGACCGTGAAAAGCATTGTTGCTCTCGAAAGATGAAGGGGATGAAATATGATGCTGGGGCCAAATTTCCAAAAATTTTTCTTTCGTAAGTAGTCTCTGCCACTGGCCAACCGCCTTCGCTAATAATACGTTCAGAATCAGCACTGGCTGAAATTTTCTCTTATGAACATTTTTAGTGTAAGAAGGTTTTGTGAATTCGGGCCCTGATGTAGTGTTTGCAAAACTATGTGTACCAGAAATGAGTACAATTCCTCGGCTAAACTTTTTCTTGGACCTAATTTCGACCACCTCGATTTGTTAAATGAGCGCTTAAAGCCTGGAAAACGGGTGCTATTGTATTCCGCTCCCATCAAAATGTGGCCGCCGCGTGCAAGAATCGAACGTGCGACTTTGTGCTCAGCTAGCCACTGAGCAGTGGTGGTGAGCACTAATGAATAGCCAAGAAATGCCAATTCATGAAGCGCTTGCTCTATTGTGAAGTGAATGACTACTCCGTGACGCTCACATTGTTCAGCTTATGAGCTTGATACTTCGTGTCCATGACATGGTGGCAATGTAGAAAGCGACCACACAAAGCACAAATATGATCAAGGGATGGTTGTAGGGGTTAATCACATCTAAGCTACTGAATGTTAGTTCGCAAAGAAGAGTATGAGCTTACTGATGAAAACGTAGGAGGCGAGGAGCCCGTGCACACTAAAACATTGGACTTTGAGATTTTGTAATATTACATCGTTACTTCGAACACGTCGACCATCTCGCCACATTTAGGCTGACGACACCCTGGTTACTCATGGTGTCCAGATTACAATATCTTCTAGCATGTACATCCACTTCATCTCACACCAAGTGAGCGCAACACGCAAGCTTCTCTGACTATGCGGAAAATTGCGGCACGACGAATAACGGTGCATGGGGTCGGCCTTTTGCACGTATAAAGAATTCCCTGCCGGAGGGGTTCTTCGCGCGTACAGCGCCGTAGCGACATGTAATGAGTGTCTCCTTGTTGTCACCAATCAGAGAGCGCCGATAAGGAAATACTTATAAGATTTTCGTCGCCGCGGCTGGTGCGTATTAATTGCAGTTTGTTCGCCTCCTACTTAGCCATATATCAAATGTATTAGCAGGGTCTTTGTGGGCGCAGTGTGGGGTGACCGCGGGATGAAACTTGGTTCTGGGTGGTGGCATGGGTCCGTGAGAAAGACGAATGATGTGACAAGCTGATTGAGACGTGCACCTTATTTACTCAACTCCTGAAGGGTAAACAATGGACGGCAAGCAAGAATGCGTCGAAGGTTAGAAATAGCGTGAAACAAGGTTGCGGAAAGCTATTCCACCGTGGCGTGTTCGCGGCTCCGAGGCCGTGCCTCGTTCCTGCACTGCCGTCTCCTTTCTTTTTGTTTTATTTTCGTCCTTGTCAACACTGTGAATGCGCCGCTGCTTGCGTGTACAGCGCGTGGGAAAACGAGCAAATTTATCCTTAATCGAAGCGCCCATCTGTTATCCTAGCTACAGTCTCTACGCGGCGAGCAGCAACGAGAAACCTAGCTGGCCTCTTCAGAGAAAGAAAAATCGTGCCGATAAGCTTACTGAGTGGAGGCTGATGTCACAGCTTGCTTTCTGGCTTACAGCGCACAGCTCATTGCACATTAGCGCGAGTGTGTTGGGGAGATTGCAGCGCGAGGACCTCGTCCCTTACAGAAGTTGCCATTAAAATTCTGTTGCGTTTCTGCCTACTTTTTGTTACTTTCAGTTGCCTTTCTGATCAGATGCAACTGATTATCATGCATGTAATCCTAGGCCGCTACGTCGGAATCTGTGCGAAAAAAAAGCATGTGCAAGAGATAGATGAATAGAGATATTTTGTATCTCTCCTGTACGTGAGGTTTTTTTTTAAGGTTATGGGCTCACTTTGTACTTAATTTATGGACTAACTTTTTCAAATGATTCTTCTGAAATAGGTTAGTCCAGTATTCTTCCATCGAATGTATGAAAGTGGGTTATACATTGTTCTATATTTTGACAACACAATACTTTAAACGATTGTGAAGTAAGTGTGATTTGATTTCGTTCAGTTAGGCCAGTATATCTCTCAGTTCATTGTGACAACAGAAAATTTATTACAGGGCTGAAGTGTAGACAGCTTCGCAAAAATAATCTATGACGGCGTATGGTATATGACGCATTCGACAATTAAGATACGCTTTTCTAAGGGGGAAAGAAGGACAAAGGTATGTGGAGATCTTGGACAAGGTAATACCTAGCGCCTTCCATGTGTATGACAAAAAAAAAAGACATTGAGTTTTGACATTCCATTTTGGTCTTGTTTAGGCCAACAAGAAAGGAAAGAACGTGCTTTGGACCGAACAAGCTTGCACAGAGGCTGTCGACGACTGCACACGCATAGCTGGCCGTTTCACACGAAAAGTATAAAGCATTTCAACTCTTCCAGGTCGCTGTCATCAAGTCAACCTCTAATAGACGGATGATAGCTGCCGTGTTTAGTATAGGGTGTGACCAGTGGGTTAATAATTCTAGAACAATAACTTTGAATATGTGTTATCAATTGACAACCTCTAGTTGCGTTGTCATTATGAATGAAAGAAGAGAATTCACACGGAAAAATCACAGTCAAAAAGAGGCTGATGGGAGCTGTGCAAGTATACTTAGAATTAAGCTCTACCCCAAGTGAATAGAGTCCAATGCAAACACCCGTGTACTTAGATTTCGGTGCACGTTACAGAAGCCCCAGGTGGTCCAAATTTCCGGAGTCCCCCACTACGGCGTGCCTCATAATCAGATCGTGGTGTTGGCACGTAAAACCCCATAATTTATATTTAATATTTTTTTACAGTTTTGCTTAACTTGCATTACAGCTGTGAACGGAATTCCGGCTGCAGCGGTGCGTGAACGCCGGTCGCGACGCAGGCGCATCAGGTCGACAGTATTGTGCCACACCACGTGCCTTCATCGATGTGACGGGCGCTCCCCCCACTGCCTTCTGAGCCCCACGACTGATCACCGCGATGAATCAACAATTAGACGCGTGTGACTTCAAGCTGCACCAGGCCTTCCCCGCGACGAATAAAGAATGCCACGCGGATGACGTCAGCATCCGCCCCGCCTCGCTCCTGCCGACGAGGAGCCCAAAAAGGGATTTAAGGCAGAACTGGCCTTTTGTGAGAGAGTCACCACCAGCCGCCCCGTCGGTCTGGTGCGCTCTTACTGCTATTACCAGCTATTACCAGCTATTACCTGCTATATCTGTACACATCTGTACATACTGTATAAATCTTTCGTCTCCTATTCGTCTGCTCCAAGAGTCCGTTTCTCGTCCTCGACCCCGTGTCGCAATAACAGGCTGAGCAAGTGTGCCATATCACCCACGTACACTTGGAAACGACTGAAAAGCTCACGCGAAGAAAACAAACGAGAAGACGTGTTACGAGTGATCAGAAATTTAACGTATTTAGAAAGACAGAAAACTGAACGCGTTGGTAACGACTCGTGTATTGAATAGTCAGGTGCAGAAAAGGACCCAACAGGAACACAACAGGAACAAAAACGCCGACACAAACGCGGACTGTCATGTTCAGTAACAGATCGCGCAGTGGTAGAAGGAAGAAGAAAGACCAGCTGAGAAAAAAAAAAGCAGACCTGATGGAGTTTATGTAATACATACTGACATTTGGGCAAAGTGCCGTTTCGGAGTGGTTTTAAAATTCATTTTAACTGTTGTAGCTTTTATGAAGGGTAGACAGGTCGTTATGGTAATCATATATTATTTAGATAAGCACAAATGGTCATTCACTGGTGGAACGTCGTGTAAGTGATTCATTGCACTGTAGCGAATGTAATGTACTCCACATTTTTAAGATAATGATGTTCTTTTCAGACACAGGAATGAAGATGCTGCGTCATAAGGTCAAAGCGTGCCATATCAATAATTGCGGTAGCAATGCACGTAAGCCAGCCTAGCATTATCGTTCATAATAAGAATTTTCATGCGTGAGACATCATCGGTCGAGAGTTCAGATGCCCGTCCACGGGTTGTCACTGCCCAACTCAGACGTCTGTACGGAGTGCTGGGGTGGTGATTTTTTATATGTACATTTTTTTTTTCTTGTAGAGCCGGGAGACGTTGTGCCCCTCCTAGTGGACCACCAGACAGAGACAAAGAAACGAGCTGCCAGACCTCCTATAACAAGTAAGAGGATAATTCTTGATTCGTCTTCAGCGTCAAAATGATTTGCTATCTTAGGTGAATCTGTCTTTGAGGACAAGCACAGCAGAAAACTAGCTCTCGGACCCAAGTATTGCATTAAGCTTTTCACGTAACCTGTTGAAAGCTTACCACGTCGCTTAGCTGAGCCTATCGCTAAGCTTACCGAGTTTCATAACCATACTCCTACAAAAAGGTTGCGTCAATTATACTAACCAAAAGCTACTAACGGCTTCTCACAAAGTTGCTAAGATTCTAGTAAGGGCAGTCAGTAACGGCGTTGGTGGTTTCATTACATACCCACAGGAGGAGATGCATACGACTAGCACACGAAGTCAGTTTACGAACTATAGAGAGTAATGACACCGGTGTAATGGTATTTACGGTCCAATTAAGTTAGTCAGGCCTGTTTTCTTTACAAGCGGCACTTCTATTGCGAAGAAACAATTAGGTCGCCTCTGTTCTGAAGGTGTATTATAGATACGTGTGCGAAAAAGAAGGAAAAGAAATACAAGGACCACATTTCCTCACAGATTAGTAATATAACAGCAAATAATCCCACGTAGGGGTCATGACAGGAATATTAGATCGCGTGTAATAAACTGCACTTTACAGAAAGGAACCAACGACAAAGGAGAACAACGCATGGCACAATACAATGATCGGTATACCACACGCGACCTGTTTCTAAGAACTACCTTATGAGCTTAAACAGGCATAACATTTAAGAGCAGAGGTTCTACCGGTGCGCACTTATGTGTTTGGGGGAACGGGGCTATATTTTGTTAATCATGACCACATGAAGCCAACGGACAATGAAGCCAAGGAAAGCATCGGGGAAATTAAGCGCAGTTGAAATTAAAATGTCGAAAATAATGAAGAAAAGAGAAATGAAAGTGGACGAAAAGATAACTTGTCGACAAGTTATCTGTGACAAGTTATCTGTGTCGACAATATGTGCGACAACGCACCACATAACGATTATTCCAACATGATGATAGAAACTGTAGCTTCTCTAAACATCACATTAAGATCGCCGCTACACAACTTGATAAACCAAAGGTGACGGTATTTTATTACCTCTTACTAACCCGTCTGTGAAACCTACTAACTCCTTAGTAAAGACATCACTTACTTTAAGTTTTAATTGTCTAAAGGAGCAGACTAGCTAGTAAAGTGGTAGTGATGCGTGATAAGATTTATTGACTACTTCCGTTACCACCTTTTTACTGCCTTTTTTCTAAGAGTGCAGGTTAATTTGCTTAAGACATATTGGTTGGATAGTTGGTTAATCATCATTTAATATGGCCGCAAACTTCGATATAAGGACGTAACACAGTGAACACAGTAAAAGAGCGCTCGTGTTTGTACGCTGTGTTACATCCTTGTATCGAGGTGCGCTGTCATATTACATCAGGTTTATTTGCTGCTGAATGAAAATATTTCCGATGTGTTTACGAATGTATCAACGGCATTAGAACCTCCGCTGCTAATCTGGGTGGTTCTGAACATATGACGGTCTTGGAGAACTATTTTGTAGAGGGAGCCTGTATCTGCTAATATCAGATCAGGAATTTGTTTTTTTTTTTTCGTCAGTCGCCAGAAATTATGTATTCATAAGAAATATGCAGATACCACGCACTATGGTAATGAATGTTATGCTAAGCATTTTAATACAGAATCTGCAAAAATGCATCCCGATGTGTCTATATGTTAATGCGATAGCATTGAACTTCTTGCGCGCACGATGATTCGATGTTACAGCTTTGTTTAGGCACATGATGACGATATAACTTTGTGCTACAAGTTTAGTGTTGCGACTACAGCTCTGAGTAAATTTTTCAACATTTTGTTGCGGAAATGTAGCGTTCCGTAGATGTTTCCCTGCCCATGACAGCGAGCATGTGTCTGCCAAAATACGGTTCATATATATATATCGTCCCAATTTCAAATTTCGGTTATCTTTGAGCGAAGTGCTGCATCATGAAGTGTACCGATTTTCACGCGACAGCGTTAAGGGCCCCGTGTCGCAGAATATCCGGTGTCGGCGTCGGCGTCCGGCGCCGGCATCCCCGTGAGCGAAAATTTCTGTATATATTTAGATATATGTATATGCCACGCCTTGCTATATGACATGCGGTATCATCATCATCATCAGCCTATATTATGTCCACTGCAGGACGAAGGCCTCTCCCTGTGATCTCCAATTACCCCTGTCTTGCGCTAGCTGATTCCAACTTGCGCCTGCGAATTTCCTAACTTCATCACTCTACCTAGTTTTCTGCCGTCCTCGGCTGTGCTTCCTTTCTCTTGGTATCCATTCTGTAACTCTAATGGTCCACCAGTTATCCATCCTACGCATTACATGGCCAGCCCAGCTCCATTTTTTCCGCTTAATGTCAACTAGAATATCGGCTATCCGCGTTTGTTCTCTGATCCACACCGCTCTCTTCCTGTCTCTTAACGTTAGGCCTAACATTTTTCGTTTCATCGCTCTTAGGGCGGTCCTTAACTTGTTCTAGAGCTTCTTTGTTAACCTCCAAGTTTCTGCCCCTTATGTTAGCTACTGATAGAATAAAATGATTGTACACTTTCTTTTTAACGACAGTGGTAAGCTCCCAGTCAGGATTTGGCAATGCCTGCCGTATGTACTCCAACCCAATTTTATTCTTCTGTAAATTTCTTTCTCATGATCAGGGTCATGATCAGGGGAACATGCGGTATAGGGGGGTGATATTGCCACACCATTCTATCACGAAAGTTGCTCGTACCTTGTTTTACATTCTTGACGAAGTTATATTGAGAATGACAGCCCACAAACAAATGTCATAAAACAAAACACCAAAAGCTCATGTCTTTTATGTTAAATATTCTCAGTCTGAAATATTAAAAGTGCGAAAGAATAACAGAAACCTGAAAATTGTATTTTTTTTTTTGGCGTGGCTTTGCACAACCTCTGGGATCGGCCCACGCAAGAGGCCGCGTTTCTACCAGACAGCTCGCCTTCGTGCATAGCGTTCGCCACCAGCGTTTCCCTGTAAAAATAACCGTTACATAAGCTGCAGTTGCCGGGAAGCGTGAGACGCAGTCAGAGATCTTTAAATGTTATCACGTTCCACTCTTAAAGGGGCCCTGAACCACTTTTTATCGAAGTGGAGAAAGACATTTGAAGTGAAACTATGCTAATTTCAGAAATACTTTGCCGCAAAAAGTACTTCAAGGCGTTCAGCAGAAGCGGTTACGGCGGAGTGGGGCGGGGCCACAACGCTCCGCGTTCGAAATGTCACCGTGGCGCGCAGTTAAAATTTCATTTTAGATGTTATCGTAGACGCCACGACTTCCGATTTTGGTGCCTGTGACGCGCTAAACGTAAGCCAAACGCGGTTGTCCTCACCGAGCAGGCAGTGGACTCGTGGCGGCACCCCGCGGTGGCCGCGGTATAGCCGACCGCAGCAACCAATAGCAGCCGCGTATTGGAATGTGCTTTATTACGTAATAAAGCACACAGAGGAAAGTGAGGATCATGGCTTCTGTTGAAATCAGAGCGTTTGAGAGAAAGGTGACTTCGCACTCCGCTTGCGAGCGCCACGCACCGTGTGCGACAAAAAAAAAAAAAAAAAAAAAAAAAAAACTTGGCTAAGGTGTTCACAGCAGCGTATGCTACCCGCGGAATGTGTTATGACCAAGCCCGACGGGTGGCTCAGGGCCCCTTTAAGAGCGAAGCGTAGGCATCCTGAATTTTTTTTTACCGAAGGAGAAACGTTACTGCATGTTCTGTGTTATTGTATGTATTATCGACCAAAAAAGTTTACGGACCACGGTATCTCAGAAAACGCTAAATATCCGAGCAGCCTTTAAAAGTAGTCAGTAAAACCGTACATCACAATGTTGTTCGCATATACCAGTGGGGGCTGGAAATGGCAATACCAGGCTGCGTTTTGAGGCTGCGGAGATATTCAGCTTTTTGTCAGATCACTTGGTGCATAAATTTTTTTGGTCGATAGTACGCATTAGCAGTGCATAGTACGTAGTGCAGTGCATTAGTTTCGTTATAGAGTCTAGTGAAGGCATGCTACTTGTTATTCGATCCCGATGGTGCCACTGTACTGGGACGATATCGCAGTAAACTGCGCCGTTTCCGAAGGCGGTGCTCTAAACATGTACGAGACCGACTACATGCGCAAAGTGGCTCATTGAGGTATAGAATTTTTCGTATTGAAAGTATTGCGTGCGATTGAGAAAAATGTGTGGACTGTCGAAACGAAATAATCCATTGATAGGGCACGTGCTATTGATATGTTGGTGAGGTATTGTCTTGATAAAATTCCATGAAATGTTGAAGGAACCGAGAACCACCCAGAACGTGTCACGAAAGTTTTGGGGAAATTAAAAAAAAACATGAGTTATAGAAGTATATTCTAACACGCTTTTCATGGTTTAAATGAAATTATAATTTGTAGTCACCATGGAAAATAACGAAAAAGTGGCACGCCGCGACGCTTTACGGTTAAACTTTGGTATACCACGGCTGAACACCGCAGTTTACTGTACGTAGGTCGGCCGTTATTACGTGCACCATACGCAGTGTTTAAAATCACATTCTTTGTTTTATAGGTGTTGGCACTTTGTGCTATGTGTATTATGCAATCTAAGGAATGTTCACGCTTACAAGTGACCTTGCCTACGCAGCAACGAGTGGAATGGCAGAAGCATGGAGCCCCTGATTGCATGGTGGTGCATATTAGGATATTCCGCATGCTATACTTCATGTGGATCTAAGTTCTGGTCCCACATTCGAACTTGACTGCTTCGATCAAGATCCCTGAGGTTTTCAAGAAATGACATTCTTCCAAACGGCAACAAGCTGAACTGCGCATCACGTGTAAAGGTTCTGTTCACTGTTGTAAAAACATCATTTCGCATTCGAAAACTTGGTATGGCTAAAAAAGAACATAGCTTCACTTTGTAAATTGCCAGAACAGTTGGACAGGAAGCCATGAACATACGTAGCTACCATCGAAGAAATAATTCACCAGTTAAGGAAGCATGAACCACATGATAAACAACACTTACAGAGGCACTTAAGCCTCCTTACGTGCATTGAATGCGAAAGCATTCTGACTCTTCCGCGTTATATTTTTCATTTGGTCATGTTCTCGAATTGGGCAAGTTCAATTTTGAGGTTGGGTCACCCAAACTTTGGGGGTAGGCCAAGTCAATATTGGGAGTGGGTCAGGACGGTTTTGAACGTAGGTCAACTCAATTTTCGAATTGGCCAAAGTCAATTCTTTGTTTGTGCTCCACGGCGTCCGTCCGACGCCGTGGCGGTTCACCGTGGGATTTCCCAGTGCGAGCAGCAGCTTGTCCAGCGCCGGTAACGTGACGTCATCACTTGGTCACGTGGGTTTTCTTGCCATCGCATGTTAGCGCCGGACGCTCGCCGTAGTTTTCGCTTCATGGGGCATATAAGGCTTTCGCCTTAACTTGTTCTGGCCAGGGCCGCACTTGCCGTCTGCTTCCCTTCAATGCCGGAGTACCATCACTATCGCGCTCACCTATCATTGTTTACAGCACAGGAATGCATAAACACAATCACTGTTACAGGTCGAAACATTCTGACAAAAAAGGTTCCGTGCTGTTCTCCGCTGCGGTGTTAGACAAGACTAACCGGCACGATTAGTCTTGCACTTAAAAAAAATTGTACCATAAAAATGTCTTGTTGGTCCGTTTAAGAAAACCAAGTCTCTCACTTTGGAACTGTTTTTTAAAGAAAGATTTGTTTTCGTGCTATCGTTTCTGAGGAAGGTACTGACGTGAGAAAAAGTAACGTGCCCCTCCGAAAGCGTAGCGCACCACCTAATTGCATCATCGCGCCATCTAGCGCCTCGACGCTTAGGCTCGCCTGACATCAAAACCAATACGCTGTGCGCAAGTTCGTCTTACAGAGGACTTGCATAAAGCCGAAAACTCTGTGCTGCAGTCAGGTGACGCTGGTTCTTGACCGCCATTGTGAGGGATATATGCATGGCTAGGCTCTAGGAGCCAGTCGCCTGCTCCCATTGCATGCTTGCATGTTTTGTGCTATTTCGCCTGCACTCCTTCACTGAAATGAGACATGTTAACCTAAACCTATAGCTTCGTACCGCTAAGCAGTGTGTCTACGTGGACAATTCCAGCCGCAAGGTACATAGGTGTGCCAAATGCGGCATTCAATGCACCGACTTCATCTGTGAACTCAACCGCTCTGAGGACATGCCAAACGTACCCCCTTCACCCTAATTGTAACAGTCAAGTGCCGCATCTCTGATTCACCAGGCCCTCATCATTAAAAAAAAAAAAAAACGTGTACAGCTCTCACATGGCTAGTAATCCGTTTTTACAACTAATGAGCTGCAGCTGCAGCACCATCGTAATGAGTTGTGTCACTCTCCTATAAAGCCGTGTAAGCAAGACCAGTCACGTTTATAGCGCCGGATGAGATGCCAGGCAGCGGTGACTGCGAAAAGCGGATCCGAGCGTATGGCCGAATACTTATCAGCAAGGCCACAATACGGCCATGCTAGATAACTGCGCGAAGTTGCTACACCAGTACATAAGATAATGCTGCATGCCGCGCTTGTTAGTTTGCTTCGTTCTTTCTCGTATGCCAACCGGTGAAACCTAGGCTAATCTCTCTGCCTTTCCTTCTTTTTCTTCTTTTCTCTCTCTTCTCGTATATATTGCTCTGATGGAACTCGGAATAATGTAGACACAAATCTTGTAGTTTCTGCCGTCAAGGCCTCTCAGTGTCGCCGCTCTCGCTTTGTAGTATAGTCATTGATGTGTACGTGGTGCAAGCGCAGGAGCTTGCCACGGCATTCCATCCATCCCTCTGCGGGAAACTAAGCTTGCATTCGCAGGGCTATATGTTAAGTTAATTAATTACATTTTGCAGTTTTACACGCCAAAAACATGATATGATTATGAGGCACTCTGTAGTAGGGGACTCCGGGCTAATTTTGACGCCCTGGGGTACATTAACGTGGACTCAATGCACGGTACACGGGTGTTTTTGTGCATTTCGGCCCCATCGAAATGCGGCCGTCGCGGCCGGGATTCGATCCCGCAATCTCGGGCTTAGCAGCGCAACACCAAAGCCACTATATATATGTCACCACGGCGGGTGGCTATGTTTTATGGCGAACGCACACTATATATATATATATATATATATATATATATATATATATATGAATGAGAAAAAAGGAAACCGCAAGGGGCCAGATTTTTGTTAATCATAGCATAGCGTGGTGGCGTTGGCTAACACTCCCAGTGTTACTTCTAGTTGTAAAATATAATACCCCAGAAAGTGGATGGGAAAACGGCGCCGCGGTATTTCAATGGTGAGAGCATCGCACGCGTAATGTGAAGACGTGGGATCGTTCCCCACCTGCGGCCAGTTGTTTTTTCATCCATTTTCATTTTCCATAAGTTATCATTGCTTTAATTCAATTAGTAGGTACAAGTAATTTCCCCTATGTTGTCATTGTTGGTTTCTTATGATATATATATATATATATATATATATATATATATATATATATACATATATATAGGTCAGAACACCACAGCAAACTTAATGGCACCTGCACAGAGAGCGGGGCCCACAAACCTTCTGCGCATGGCCTGCGCACTCACCCGCATGTCCCTCCTTCATAATGTTGAATGATGGCGGGAACCCCGTGTGCGCACAGGATTGTTATCATTATGAACAAAGTCGCAGTTTCGCCCGAAAGGCGAAGCATCAATTGCGATAGCAAATTTACTAGTAGAGAGCTATACGGAGTAAGGATAGTAGTTTTATGGGCTGCAGTAAACTTGGACAGATTCGCTTACAGTCCGGATATAAGGCCGGACCCCGGCCGAAATGTAGAAATAAAGTGTAGTTTTCTTGCGTACGTGCGTCCTCAACCTATAAGTTCCTGTTCAACTACCGGATCCCAGCATAACCTGACTCTCTCTCTCTCTCTCTCTCTCTATATATATATATATATATATATATTGTATGTATGTATGTATGCATGTGTGTATGTATGTATGTATGCATGTATGTATGTATGTATGTATGTATGTATATGTACATATATATGTCCCGGAAAAAAAAATTGTTCGGAACAATAACAACCAGGCGCCTCCCCGTTTTACCGAAGAAAAAAATGCCTGCACAACTACACTACTCTATTTTAATCAGAGTATCTCAATCGAATGCCACGTCTTATCAATAACCACTGTTTTTCTATTGCTCAAGCGTACGCCTATAATTTTTCCTTCAATCGTTTCTTGTGCTGCCCTAAGTGTCCTTCCTGGCTTTTTTTTTTCGTTCTCCAAGTGTCGGCCCCATATCTTAGCGTTGGCGAAATAATGCGATACAAGAATATGAATATGTTAATAATATTCATTTCCTGTCCTGCCCTGCTCGGTTCTAATGTAGACGTCTATCTAATTATCCTATTTATTATTCTAATTTAATTGCTACTTTAAACGGACCTAATATCAGAATCAAAGTGGCGAGTCGGTGCGTGTAATTCAGCAAGGTTTACTTGAAGGTTGACAAATCTCGAACTTTGATGCATTGGCTGCGTGATTTTGGCCTCGCCAGGCTTCTCGCATCAGAGTGTTTGTAGGCTCGCAGCTGCACGCCAATCGCTGTCATGTAAGTTTACTTTCACTGACCTTTTTCGGTTAAAACCAAATTCCGAAAGAAAAACGCGTACTTTTTTCGTTTTTTTTTTCTTCTAAGCAATATGTAAGCGACAGAGGTTAATCGATAGATATGTCGGGCAGACTATAAAGGTAATTAGCCGGCGGGTGAAACTGAGCAGTGTTATAAGAAATGAGGTAAGTTACAACTGAATAGAGAATTGTATAGGAAGAAAAAAAAACGTTGAGACAGCCTAAGTAGAAACGAAACGGAAAAATGAAATAAACCTAACGGCGGAGAGCGAATCCAGTCGAGTCGAAGGACAGTTATGAACATACCGATGTGCATCATAAAGCAACAATTAACACCTCCCAAAACTGAGTCTTGGCATTCTGGCCTCCAATCAGTGGAGAAATCAAATCACTCGGCAACGCACGGCATTATACTGTGCACGAAACACAACAATTTGACTTCTTCATTTATAAGATGGGAAACAAACAAATAAAAGAAATATTTTCAGTCTCATGGACAAACGTACGTTCCTCAAAAAGGCCATTGCTAAATTTCCAGCGTTCGGCACGTGACGAAACATGGCATACGTGCTTTATCGAAAATGGCTGTTGTTCGAGAAACTTATAAGGCAAGGGATGTTGGAATTTTGTGTGATTTTGTCACTCAAAGAATCGATGTGCTTGAAAAATAATGTACTATGTGCAGCCGGTGTTTGTGCAGCGATGGATGAAGTTTGACGTTAATTTCAAGAGCAACAATGACTCGGCATTGTTCGTTCCTGCGAAGGCCTATGAGGATTGAATCCAGTGGAGCCGAATTTTCCTATACCTGAATGCTCAGCCGCACGACACAGTTCGGTTATACCTTTTGCGTATATTGGCATCTGTAAGCGTTAGTGCTATGTGCTACTCCAGACCTATATACAGAGCAAGAAGCAGTGACCCCCACGAATATTGTTTCATCCGCGTACCAGATATGTCTACGGAAGCGCCATTAACTGAATCAGAGAATGGCCCCAGGGCTGCTTATATACCATGGATAAATTTCTGTACTTCTTTCAGATATTGTATGTTCCGGTATGTCTGATCATGAAATTTTCCAAAACAATTAGGTAAAGCAAAGCTGGAAAATAATGAGCTGCACATAAAAAAAAACATGGTCCAATTTATGCGCATGAAAGTGAACGTTTTTCGGCGTGGCTCTGTCACTCGTTGCTTTATTTTTTACTGCATGATTGCTTCCTAATTTCTTGTTACAGCAAGGATGTTTACAAATTCGCCTGCAGGGCCACTCTTTTGTTTCTATCTCGTCTTATTTGTGTCGTTCTGTGATGTTCAAGGCTAGCGGCACAGGCGTGATTCAGCGCATGTTTGAAATATGATGCGACAGCCACATTGAACCTGAAAGAAAAAGATAACCGAAAAAGTAAGACGAAAAAAATACAAAATAAAAATAACAATAGTGCAGCTGAAACAAAGTGAAGTGAATGACTTGACAAGCAAATAAAAACAATCAGTGTTCGGTCCAGGCACTGTGGGCGGTGATTGAGGGCACCCGTCAAAAAGAGAAGGTAATGGCGGCCTCTCCGAGTCCATGCACCTATACCTTGAGCACGGAAGAAGCTCAGTTGCGCGGCGTCTTTCGTCAAACTCTGGAGAGTGACCTCACAAGAGTAGTTCGACTGGCACTGCGCTTAGGCAGCGAGGAGGGGAGCGGTGTACGGCGACTCCAAACTTTCCATTGACCCACAATCGGCGCGGGAAATAACGGCCGGTCCGGCCTCGCCACCGCTGCCGACTGCCAAGGTCGACGCGGCGCCCGGCAGTCGGCAATGCGGAAACGCCATCGCTAGTGCGTCGGAAGAGTGAGTGAAGTGAGTGAAGGGGGCGACGGCGATAAACAAAGACGAGAAAGGTCTCACTGCTTCGTCGTTACCCTCTTTGTTGGATCATTGCGACGCCTGTGGCAGCCTATAGGTTGCAGCGCGGCAAAAGCTGCTATACCGAAGTGTAGTACATATCTATAAATAATAATCAAAAAAGCAAAACACAAAGTGCTTCTGGCGTGACCTCTAGCTGCGGTTTACAGCTGCATAGCAAAGCGGCAGCTTTTCAGATTGTATAAATAGATTTTTCTATGCATGTGGCTTATGACGGGCGTGTGAGTGAGACATAATTGCAACCGGAAGTAAACCATATAAAATGTTTCCGTGTTTGCGTCTTCCAGTGCTTTCCTGTTGACACTAAGATCGAAATCCTTAACGACGCCTTGGCTTTTAGCCCATAGAACAATGCTAGCCTACCGCCATTCGCTAAATACAGCATATGCCTTTTAACCATCGCTTATCGCTGTGGACACAAATTGTGCGTAGTCCGAGGTTGCGTTAACGGCCGTTATGTATATGTTATTTCATAAGTTGTTACTAGATCCATCATCCATTACTGACTGTCTCTTCTCCTCTCACACACACAGTAAAAGGCTGTTCAAATGGTCATATGCTCTTGCAAGTGCGACCACACATTTGCGGAAACGAATTGATTCAACCCACTAACTAAAACAAGAAAGAAAGCATTCTCTGCGTAATAAAATTCTGGCGCGCGACTGTATTGAGCTCCGGTTGTTGACAACTAGTCTCGTATAGAATTTTGTTTGTTATCAATGATAGAACAATTAAACTTTCGTACGATCTGGGTAACTTGACGTGGTGTTCCGTTGAACGTGGCGCTAAAGTTGAGGACCATACTTTCACGCTTGATCAGTGGCGCTTGGACGGTAGCAATTGCCGGCAGCTTTTTTCAAGGTTAGGCCCATCTGCAGCAAGTAACATTCCTTCTCCTCATTGCACACAAACGTGTACAATGTGCATGAAGAGTTAAATACAGGGTGTTTCAAGAAAACCTTCGAAATTCCTTTAGTACAGGGTAGAAGCGATAACTAACTGATTACACCGACATTGATTTTACGACATATTTACACATGAGGCATTCATGTTAATGTGGCTCGAAGTAGTAATTAGAGATGTTATAGTCAAAATTAGAATAAGTGTGGTTTTAGCAGAAACAGACACATGACTGATCATAATCGAAGACTTCAAACGAGCACGATCATTGCTTCATAAGGACGGTGACTTCATGAATGCCATACGGTGAGGCATAAGCAGTTACGTCACTTATGGGAGTCTGCTAAGCCCCGTGTCACAAATGCAGTGTTGGGCAGCTCAATTTTGGTTTTCTGGGTGAAATTCACCGGTATTCAATACTCTGCAGAAATTAGCAGCGCCACCTTTTTGGATGTTTGGAACCGGTTATGAACTCTTTTCGTCGGATGTCCGATTTCAAGTATTGCAGTTGCGCCAATTTTACTCACAGCTGTGTACCTGATTAGGTTTCTTATATGCGTGATAGCGCCTCGCCGCAGCTTCTCGTAAACGCGTTCACGATTTCGCGGATAATAAGCCGTGCGAACGTTTGCGTAGCCAGAAGAAAGAGCTGCGGCTTTGAAGAGCTTGCGCAATGTCGCCGCGCTCATACGCACAATATCCTCGAAGGAGGACGGTTGGTGAGATCGAGATAACAGAATGGCCGTAACGACAGTGGTGATTAGAGAAATTCAATTATAGGCGCTGCATAATAGAAAACGGAAAGGGCAATGCCGATGTATACTAAGAAACGCGCACAATCGGCGAAGAAAAACAACTTTCAACCGATTTCAAATATTAAGTTTTGCTTTTGACCCGACAGATGTCAGTGGTGTAGACCGAAAACACTAGCGGCTCATGCTCTCACTACAGGTATGTTCATATGCGCAAGGTATCTGTTATGTCAGACTTCTAGCCAATTTGCTTTATCTAATGGCGCCAAGAAAGCTATGTCTGGAGTTCAGCGCGTTTTGACAGCAATTATTCACATATAATTGACTACTTACCGACGTCGTACGTGGCGCTTGACGTCGAGCTTTGCTCGGTGTGTAGCCGTATTCGAAATATAAAGTAACATATATTTTCTGCGTACTTCTAGAGCAGTGCAAGTGCACTTCGAAATGCACCAGGAAGCACATTCTTGTGAGGTTTTACACAAGTTTGTAAAAAAAAATGTGACGTTAATTATGTCATGATTTAGGCCTCGGCCGATAATAAAATAATTTTGAAATCTCAAGTGCAAAAGATGCATCTCTTTTCAAACTCGTCACGGTGGCACACCGCATATATGGCGTTTTTCTGCTGAAAACGAGGTCGGGGGTTTCTGTTCTCAGCTGAGGCGGCCACATTTCGATGGGGGCGAAATGCACGAACACTCGTGTACTTCGATTTAGACATGCTCTAATGAGCCCCAGGTGGTCAAAATAATACATAGCCCCCTAATACGGCGTTTCTCATAGTCCCAGTGTTACTTTGGGGCGTTAAACTCCATGATTGAATGAGCCTCTTTTTCTAATGGCACAGCTAGTTTGAACCAAGAGGCCTATTGGTGTCCGAACTGTTGAAGCTTGATCACAGACCAATGAGTCTGAGGAAGCTGCTGGTACTGTGGTGAACAACTCCTTTCTGCAATGATGCACCTATTGCTATGAAAGAGTTCTTGCAGGTGGCATTATTGTCGACCAATACTAAGTGCATGTAGTACATTTTTGCACTATGAAAATTACATCGTATGTATGTACGAAATTGCATGAATTTTCGCTGCGCGATAGTATTTTGTGTTAATTTTTGTTTCTTCTGACATTTTGCATATCTGTTCTGTATAGTGATTACAATGTTTTAGTCCATAGTTCTCTGTAGTTAAATTTAGCTCCTTGAGCCGCTGCAGTATGGCGGGGCGCTGCTGAGCTTGAGGTCACGGTTGTGAAACCGGCCACGGCGACCGCATTCCGATGGGAGCCAAATGCAAAAAAACTCGTGAACTGTGCATTTAAGGCACGTGGTCAAAATCCCACGTGGTCAAAATAATGTGAAACCCCCCGCTACGGCATGCCTAACAATCGGGTCGTGGTTCTGGTACGTAATTTCCCAGAAGTTAATTTCAAATTTAGTTCTGTGAGGATTTATTGCAAAGTCATTTCATAATACGTTACTATTATCTTGGCGTTGTTGTCTTACTTATGATATATTAAGGTATTTCACCTCAAAATGATTAGCCGGCACCATCTATTGACGATAACAGATGATTTATTCATGTCAGTACAGTAATATACTTTATTTTTGATTTACCCAAGCAATCTTTGGTCTAACGGCGCCAACACGCCAATGATTGCGTCTCCGAAGCCGCGCGTGCGTGCTTGAGTGATTCGAGCTGGTCACAATTAAAACGTGATGAACGTCATAGCAGAGGCAAACCTTTCCACCGGCCCAGTTTTGTCGCTGTAAACACCAAGAATGCGCAAAGTGAGAGCGCATCAACACGTCTCGTACGTGCTGTTCTCAGTGCCATTTTCACTTGTGAAAGATTTGTTACACGCTGACCTGCTGGAGAGGAACTGTACTTGTACAGTGGGCATGGCTTCACAAGAGCGGCATTGACTTTAATAGGGCGACGGCGTGACGCGGCCCGCTCTTGGTGCCTTAATTTGATCGGGTTTGATGCGCGTATTGTGGTAATACATGGAGCGTCTGACGCTTGTTTACCAGAGGATTGACCCAAAGAGTGGTAGCCCCGAGTACTGCAAGTTCTAGTGACGTCTTTGCTTCATGGGTGGTGCCTCTAATACCTGTATAATAGACCGCGCTCTCACAACGTTAGGGTCGTAGAAGAGCTCCTATTTTTATAAGCTGCGCAATATCACTACTCCCATCAGCACCTGCATCCCTTTCGTTCGCATGCTTATGCTCGTAGCGCTGTGTCAGCTGTGGCGTATTGCGCGTGTGGACGTAATGCCACTTTGTTCGTTCTCTGTTTTACTCCGTTATCTGTTTATATACGTTCACCTTTGACATTGTCGTTTAAAGGCAATAAATCTTATCGTGTGTTCCTAAAGCACAGCTTTCTTAGCGAATCTTCCCGGACTTTGCTGCTGCCTTGCTGGATAGTTCGCACAAAGATTATATATATATATATATATATATATATACAGGGTGTTTCAGCGAACACTTTCAAAAATTCCTAAAGGTTGCCTGTGGTAGATAGCACAATTCTAGTTCATGAGGTGGTCTACTCGAAGAGGCGGACATTACTTGCACAAGAAATTGAATTGCATAATCAAATAATTAACAAAAATTCACTAATTAAGTTTTAAAATAATTACCTGATGCCCCATATTGCAATTTACAAATTGTAGCGAGGGAGTTCGCAAGGCGGACCCACTTGAAATTAATTCTCAAGATGACACCAGTTTCAAGATATTAATTCCCTAACTTTGCGCAGAAATGCATTGGCGTTCCAGTTAATTTTGTGCTTCAATGCACAACGAGACGTTTTGTTAAGCAACTAACTGGAACGCCTATGCACTTCTCCGCAAAGTTCGGGAATTAATATCTTGAAACTGGTGTCATCTTGAGAATTAATTTCAAGTGGATCCGCCATGCGAACTCCACGGCTACAATTTATAAATTGCAATATGGGCCATCGGGTAATTAGTTGAAAACTTAATTAGTGAATTTTTGTTGATTAGTCGATTATGCATTTCAATTTTTGTGCAAGTATGTCCGCCTCTTCGAGTAGACCAGCTCATTAACTAAAATTGGGCTATTTGCCACAGGCAACCTTAAATAAATTTTGAAAGTGTTCGCTGAAACACCCTGTATAATCTTTGTGCGAACTATATATCCAGCAAGGCAGCAGCAAAGTCCGGGAAGATTCGCTAAGAAAGCTGCGCTTTGTTATCGAATCTTATATATAGTTCAAAAAAATAGAAGCACGTAGGAAAAACATAACAGGACTTTACTGACGTTTCGGCCGGGCTCCGGCCTTCATCAAGAGTCACTCTTGATGAAGGCCGGACCCCGGCCGAAATGTCAGTAAAGTCCTGTTATGTTTTTCCTACGTGCTTCTATTTTTTGAACTACTTCTGTGCCGGCTCCTGTGATATATATATATATATATATATATATATATATGTGGCCAATGGCGGGACCGAACCTCGGTCTCCGAGCACAACTTACACCCCGCTGTGTTCCTAATGGTAAGCCACAATCGGTCGCATTCTTTTCAGGGGCCAATGCCAATTAAGTAGCTCTTAAAGACAACTGGCCCGGTCGTCACGTCGTGCATCACGTGCGAGCGCACGTGCACGCAAAAGCACATTGCCCGGGCTAGCTTGTAAACACCAAGTCACACTTTGAGGAATTGACGTCGTACAAAGTTAGGCACTAGACGACTTCCGGGTTTGCTAGCTGAAGTAGTCTGCTAAGTTTAGCGGGGGAAATGGCAATGCTGAGTAGCAGGAATGCATTAAAATAGAAGCCTGAAGATTTTCAGCAATTTTTCCCCTGTACAAACCCGCAATTTTACAAGCAAGTTTGCCGTGAGTTAAACGAAAAACTATAAGTTTTAATCTTGAGGCATGTCGCGCATTTCTTCTATTTGAAAACTTAAAAGAGACTTTCTGGATAGTGAAACACCTTAAAAACACGGTTTTTCTTCCTGCATAGCAGCTTGATAAGGCGCGCGACCGGAAGTTTCTTGGGGCCGCACGCTCGCTGCTGTTATCCCGCGCTCAAAACCGGCTATACAGCTTTCGTCACAATTTTTCTATAGACAAACATCAAACATCGCATTCGTGCAGACTGGATCGGTGTCTCAACGTATGCATTAGCATGAAATACTCTTTTTGCGGTATTTCTTGACGCTTAGTCCACTAACACGCACGCACGCACGCACGCACGCACAAACACACACACACACACACACACACACACACACACACACACACACACACACACACGCACACACGCACACACACACACACACGCACGCACGCACACGTACACGCGCACACGCGCACACGCGCACACACACACACACACACACACACACACACACACACACACACACACACGCACGCACGCACGCACACACACACACACACACACGTGTGTGTGACGCTACAATGGCGCCATCTTATACACTTGAAGAAAAAAAACGAAAAGAATACAGGTACAACGGACGGACACCCGTCCGTTGTACCTGTATTATTTTCGTCCTCGTCTCTTTCGCGCAGTTTTTTTCTACAAGTATATAAGATGGCGCCATTGTAGCGTCACACATGACGTAATCAGAACTAAATTTAGTCTCGCACGCAGTATTCGGAAAGACGTAGCTCTGCAACACGTTTGTCCACCTGAGAAGGTATGATCACCTTTGAGACAACTCACTATACCTTAGTAGGTATAACTTATAGAACTGAAACTGGGGTTCGTCAGGGGATGGTCGGTGTACGTACAAATGTGCAATATGTCGCAAAAAGTTCACGTTTGCTCGGCTATGCCCCTCTCCGGCGTTCGACACGTAGGGTTCAAAAATAGCATGAATGGACTCGGGTAGCAAGACAGGGGGTATCCCATCCGTTTGATCACGGCGGAACGGATCCTTCTTCATAGGGAGCGTAAGTTACTAACTCTATCGTTACCAACTGCAGTTATCCCCACTAGCGGTTATCCCCACTAGCTGTAACATAAGTTAGGCATATAACGTTTCTCATGCGTAAATCAATCTAACTGTACTATTTGGTGACGTCATATCTGTACCTCCCTGTTTTTTCGTCTATTGCTCCTGCTTCCTTCATTTCTGTACCTTGGTGCCCATACTCCATGTGCAGCACGCGCAAGACGTTTCGCGTACCCCATAAAAGCGGCGTACCTTAGATTTGTATTACGTATGTCCTGCAAGGGCAGCTAGTTTTTTAAGGCATCGCCGCTACGCACTGTATAGCACATGACGCTCGGCAGGCCGCACTAAGCAGTTAAGGATTGATGTATGACTGCTTATAACTGCGATAGACTCGATATCGCGAAATGTTGGAGATCACGTTATAAAGCGCGCGGAAGGCGGTGGCCGCACGCTACCGCGATCAAGCACGTGCTAGTGGGGGCAGGTGAACGTGCGTCTCTTCCACTAGCCCGGCCGTGGCTGCGCATGGCTGTCCGTGGGGCCTAGCGCGTACACCCCCTGCGCCCTATCTTCAAGGCAATCACCGGGGGGTGTAAAGCTTGGGTGAGCTCGGATGGCTGGTGGCTGCATGTGCGCTGTCTTACCGCGTGCCTATTGCTGCAGGTCGCGTAATCTCAAGTTGAAGCGTTGGAGAGGTGCTGAAGCAAGAGGCAGCAGAAGCGTTCGCTCCCCTCTGTTGGCGCTCTTCATCATGCCAGCGTTGTGACAGCGAGAGTTCGCGATCATGGAGTGAGATCTGTTCATTCTTGCCTATAGGCGCGTATGACACCATGCTTCTTAATTTCATTAGGAACCGAATGTTTGCCACAATTCATAAGGCCTATACAACTACGAACTTTACTTGATGTAGTTAAATACTACTTTCTTATCGCTATCAATGCTTCACCTTTCAGGTGGAACGGCTAAATATTAAAGTGAAATATTTTTTGCCTCTTCCTTCAATTTTTACACTGCTGCTGCTGCTGTCTTGCACGTCGCTTTGGAGGATGATTCAGAGCGTGCATAATTTTCATGGCAGTAACTCGGGAGCGGAGAAAGGCGACGCAAAACCATGGCACCTCTCGGGTTCTGGCGGACCCTTCGAAGGAGAACTCCCTGGGCGACTCCACACTGCCCTCTGGACTGCTGTAATTACGGGTGATTCCCCCGCAAAAGCATTACACAAGCTGTAGCGGTTAGGCCAGCCATGTTCGCGTAGTGGCTTTGGCCTTGTGCTACTAAGCCCGAGGGCTCGGAATCAAATCGCGGCAGTGGCAGCCGCATTTCGATGGGGGCGAAATGCAGAAACGCCCGTGTGCCGTTCATTGGGCGCACATTAAAAACCCCAGGTGGTCCATGTCCTTCCGTATTTCCCCCCTACGGCGTGCCTCAGGTTCATATCGTGGTTTGGGCACGTAAAACCACAGAATTTAATTTTATTTTAAGCTGCAGCGCTTACTTTTGTACTTAGCGAGAAACAGTTCACAGAGGAGGTGGAGAGAATGGTACAATTGAAGGAGACGGAGGAGGCAAAGAATGGCTAGAGCCGCAATGTTACCAATCAAATGAATAAACTGCCTTGCTACTCTCCGTTCATGGCAGCTCACATACTTGGGAGGAGTGCGGAGAAGGAAAAAGTGACGTCACATAGCATGTCTCGTTTGTGGTCTGTTTCATAAAACAAACGTTACTACTATACATGGGAACAGTTGTGGATAAACTGGAGAAATGTAAATTCAAGGTATGGCACGTTAAGTTGCAGCTATTTCTGAAGTATAAACACCGTAAAAGTTTGCCCACGTGGACAATTGACGCAAGGCGCGCAGAAAGCAAAAGCACATTAAAGCACCGCAGCGTCCAGACGACACTATGCAAGCGGTCGTCCAGCAAATCAACACTTTTGCCACGATGCGATGCGCCGTGTGTAGCAATGACAATACTTACCTTCTCGCAGGCTTTGAACAATGGCACATGACAACGCCTCAAGCAAGCCCGTCTCACTGTTCGTTCTGTATACTACGTATACCAAACACAAGTGGTGCTCGCAAGGTAACGTTTAACATCACTTCACCATTCTCGTATTGCACTAAGCCCTGAACAGCACAAACTTGCAACGTAAAACTTCACCCCCAATTACCGTCAGTCATTGCAAACCACACAGGAAGCGTCGTTTACATCAAGTGCCACAGTGTGTGAGATCCGCACAATTTTTTATCAACCCCAGACCAACAGCCTTACTATAGTGCCTAGAATATACAGGCTAGTGTGCCGACCGCGGCCTTCCGGGTGGCACCGTTTGCAATGAATGTCGGCGGCTGCCGCTAGGAACGCTGCAGTGCGGGTGTGTGCCGCGGCGCCACCCGCTCTTCATAGACCGCCTTGTTTTCACATAGGGGCTGCTACGCTTTTTGTATTTATAAAGCCGTAGGAACAGTAAATTTCTCATGTAAAAAGGTGATTTCTAATATAGGGTTTCTTTTGACTATAAGAAGGCTTATTTACTGCTTGCGGCCTGCGTTTGAGCTTACGTACCAGCTAGCTCTGTTTCGAGTGTCGAACCTTCCGATGGTTCAATTTAAGAAAAGGAAGAACTACATTCGTTTTCTAAGACAGTCCAGCTCATTTCAACGTAGGATTTTGAAAGTATACTTATTCGGCGACGTTTTACTAATAGAGAATAAGAATGCCTAATTTATATGGACCTGTGAAACTGACTATATATAGGATGTTTCTTTTTTCTTTAGACAATACAGATTTTTATTTTTAAAAAGTAACGAACGAAGCGAACCTGGTGTTTTCGCCGACGAGTTCATAAGGACATTGTCGCTAATAACGTGAGCTTCAGAAGACTAATTAGCACAAATTTATTGATTGCATTTTTTATTCGGGCCTTGTGGGGACCGTTGTCTAAGCGGCAAATTAGGAGGCAGTTACATTTTCATCCACACGCATCTTTTAAAGACCTGGAGAACCGCACCTAATTCAAAATATTCAAGAAGTGTGTGGCGAGTTCGAATGACAGCATACCGCGGCAAATCCTAACTCGACACACAGCCGCACATGCTTGCCAGGTAAATCAAATATGTGACGCTTCAGTAAGCTGCCGCGACTATATACAGCCGAGACGTTCGGTTTGCTCCTTTCTCGCGCTTGTCGTCACGGTATTTCGGTCTGATACGACAGCGCGCGGTCGCCTTTTCTGCGCTCCAGCGTATTGCCTGAATTGACTGTCGAAGTTCGATCATAAATATCTCGAATTAAAGGCTACTTTCAAGGTAAAAAACATAAGGTGCGTTAGTGCCTTCATATTCACCAGTTCAACAACTGTATAAAAAAGGTAATTAATATATTTTTTTGTTAATTCGTCTTCTGAACCTCACGTTGTTAGCGGCAATGTATTTCCGCCTCGCCTCGGAACTCATCTGCAAGACATGTTGGCTGCTCTTATATAGCCTCTTTATAAAAAATCTGGATTGTCTATAAAAAAAAAAAAAAAACCCTGCATATGACTTCTCTTTGATGATGCTCGTATATGTGCTTCGCGTGTTTATACGTTTGACAAACTCACCGTTGTATCGCATGCGTGATGCGATTGACGTCGTGCAGCAAGAGATGCTCTTTCAGGGCAAAATATTAACTTTTGCTTCACTTGCCAGAATTTTCCTGTATGGAATTACTCCTATTGATTGTTTGTTTTCCCCATATTTTCCTGCACTTTCGCTTTTTTGCGATCAATTGTATGGACACTCCAGGCGAATTTCCACCGTCGCCGTTATGTTCCGTATATAAAATTCCAAGTGCGATATAATATTGCGGCCGCCCGCCGTATTATGTAGGTACGAGCGAAAGCTTGCCAGGGTGAGCCGAGAAGGATGGTTGCTTGATTAGTATATGAGAAGTATTTGGTACATGCAGAAAACACGTACAATATTCCCGGTATATTGTACGTGTTTTCATAAGATCTAATAAACATTCTTCAGCGAGAACCATGCATGTCTCTATAGTACTGCTTTTTTGAAGCAGGCTTTAGTTAAACTGCTTCGACGATAAACAAGCTGGAGCTGTTAATTAAGGCAACTTTCTTGATCAAGAATTATGCGTACCTCATCACAAGTTGTGCGACCTGTTTTGTCTTCTGTCATCATCACAGCATTCAGAACACTACCATTTTCTTTAAATAAAGGTGGCAAGTAAATTACTTTAAGTTATTCATGTCACCTTCTCAATAGGCATAAGCTATAATGATTTCACTTGCCAAGACAGCACATTCATCCACGCGACTGGAATAGAGATCGAGATTTCATTTCATTTATTTATCTTAAAAACCCCACGAGGTCGCGTATTGCATGCAGTACAGATGGCGACTTTCGCTGGTGGTTTATTGGAGCCGTTGTGCACCATCATTTTGCAATCCATCAGCGCTCGCGGCTTTGCAAACTACGGCGTTGGGCGCACTCTTCTGATACAGAAGCTTTGCGGTGGACACCAGATCCTTCGAAGTTCTCCGATTAGGCGCTCTCAACGGCTGAGCAAAACATTTAAGGAGGCCACCTACTAGGTGCACCTGTGCCACTTTGATGGAAGTTCTTTCGCACATACATATATGTATGTATATATTTTGTCTCTTTAATTTTCTGCTTTGAGATACAATGTTTGTAGGATACTTATGGAATATCGTACTTATCACGTCGATTTCACACGCGATTTATTGCGGCGAAGATAGTTGAAAACGCCGTTCACGATAATAGAAAACGTGCGTTCGATGAACCAGCTTTTTATATACTTTTCACACACCACAGCAGTTCGCGTCAGCGTTTTGTCATTTTTTTATCCTTCTTTTCCATTCTGCGAGCCGTGTGCCATCAGATGGTGCAGTGAACAAGAATACAAGCCATTTGCTCGAGCAGTAACTACTCCAGCACAACCGCGCAAAGCTTCACTGTCGCTGTGGTTTCAGCATTCTTTCACCGCCGTCACATAGTTCTCCTACTCACATACACGGGAGCAGAACAACCACAAACTCACTCGAAGCTTTTCTGACACAAGAACAAACACGCAACATCGTAATGACGCTGAAAACGCAAACACAGAAATCGACGCAACCACTGCGAAACTGCTCTAGCCAAGCAGACGACACGCGCAGTCGGCACCCACCTACACGACTGCGACCTCTGCCGACCACCGTGGGCATTACTTGCAGATGGTGCCATGCTCCTCCATTGAAAAGAGCGGGTGGTCGGCACACTAGCCAGTATATTTTAGGCACTATAGCCTTACCAAACGTCTCACCCGCCATGGTGGCTTATGGGCTACGGTGTTGCGCCAGCGCTTAGCATCACTTGTTGCGCTTAGCAGCGCAACACCGTAGTGATCCCGGTCACCGATGTGATCCCTGTCGCGGGATCAAATCCCGGCCGCGGCAGCCACATTTAGATGGGGGAGAAATCCAATAACGCCCGTGTGCGTGCATTGGGTGCACGTTAAGATCCCCAGGTGGTCAAAATTCATTCGAAGCCCCCCGCTACGGCGCGCCTCATAATCAGATCGTGGTTTTGGCAAGTAAAACCGCAGAATTTAATTACCAGACGTCTCACTTATATGCTCAGCGATATGCTCTCCATGTACGTTTCCGACGATCATAGCGATTAATACACTGCTCTGCAGTTGTCACCTTCGCCTACAATTCATCGCGTCATGAAACTGCCCGCTACTCGCCCTTATTATATCTCCTGTTTGGCCGTGACTCCTGTCTGCCTTTCGACGCCGTGCTTCCGTCTGATCTAGTGTCAAACGCTCATGATGACATCACCCGTGCAGCGATTGCACGTGCGGTAGGCAGCGACGGGCTCTCTTCATTCCAGGCCGCACAAAAGTCCCTTTATGATCGTCGACAGGTGAATGCCTACTTACCTCCTGGATCTCTCGTCCTTCTCTGGCTCACATCTCGCCGTGTGAGTCTTCGTGAGAAGCTCCTGTCGCGCTATGTCGGCCCCTATCTCGTCTTGCGTCAGGTAACCTCTCCCAGTTACACGAGTCACCGACTGCCACACCACCAAGTGAAATCATGCCCATTTCCCGCCTAAAACCTCACCACTACGACACACCATCCCCACCATAGAAAGCTCCGGAACGGGGCTTTTCCAAAACACCAGGGGGTAGTGTCACGGCTACTGAAGACCATCACGATGCTCCTTAAGGAGCGATCAAAAGGACAACGGTGTTGGTGTGACTGAACGCTCGAGCAGCCCTGAAGCCTGTGCTTGTGTGCTGTATAGTTTAACGAGTGCGAAGCACCTGCTGCCTATTGTCCCTGTATAATGCTTTACAGGAACGACACTGGTGCCATCTCCCAGCAACAATATAAAATGACGCATCTACGCATAGTACACAAGCACACACGCAACGTACACAAGCGCACACAGTAACAACTAGAGTGCCTATTCGAGGACAGTGTCTGTGAGGGAGTAAGAGCGAGAACATTCGTCGCGCGCAAAGCTCTAGCAGAGGCACTCCAAGGTGCAACCACATGATGCAGCTCAAAGGAGCCGCCAAGTAAACTTATTTCAGATATTAGATTATACACCTTGAGGCCGGAGAGCGCGTGCAGACGCATGAAACATGACACAAGACATCGCAAGCATTGTGCTGTAGCGAACGCGTCATTTGCAGTTTGTGCAAGCAGTAGTATATACGGGCTGATCATTTTGAAGTTTTACGGGGTTTTTAAAAATCGCGTTTGGCAGATTGCATAATTCTTGTCCTTGAGCTTAATGAATCGAAAAGGCGGTCATTATTATCACGAGAAATCGAAACACATATTCAACTAATTCACATAAATTCACCTATTAACTACTTTAATTACTTTGCGTCCCAAATGGCAATCTACGAATTGTAGCCGGGGAATTTGCAAGACGTATCCACTTGAAATTAATTTCCCGGAGGACACCAGTTTCGAGATATCATTTCCCAAAGTGTCAGACGAAATGCATGGACGTTCCAGTTAGTATTGTGCTTCAATGCATAAGAGAGGGTTTTGTTAAAAAAAGTAAATGGAACAATAGTGCATCTTTACAGAGTTTGAGGACGAATACGTCGAAACTGGTGTCATTCTGGAAGCTCATTCCTAGTGGATACGCCTTATAATCTCACCGGCTACAATTCGTAAATTGCAATATGTGCCGCAAAGTAATTAATTAAGAAGTGAATTAGTGACATCTTGTTAATTGAATATGTATGTCGATTTCTTATGCAAGAAATGTCCGCCTCTCTGATTAATCCAGCTCAAGGACTAGAATTATGTCATCTGCATGAGGCAATTATTAAAAATTCCGTAAAACTTAAAAATGGTCACCCCGCATAGTTCATGTAAGCTACATTTAACACAATATCAGTGCAAATACCGAAGGTCGCGCCTTGTAAAGCCTATCTATATCGACATGTAAAATTCGAATGCTGGGTCAATATGGAACTCACGAGAGATGACCCATCCCATGTAGAGAGTCGTACTGATACCAGCAGCACAGTTCGCCATGCGCCGCTGCACCAGCGCGGGCGGCCTGAACATTGAAGGACCCGTTAAAGTGTATGGCATGGCAGCCGCACAAAAAAGTACTTTAGTCAATCATGTCTTGCGGTTCAAACTAAAAGCTTTCATTTTGAACTATCGTCACAAGAAGTACAGGAAAACCGAAAGGAACAGGGGAGGACACATTGTGCTGCATAATTTTACACGGGAAACTTCAAGCCTTGTGAAGCAACAGAAGTGCGACTTAAGTTCTTTTGTGTCGAAATGCTAAAACGTCAGCCGGTGGTAATGATGGCAGCTAATGGGCACGCGCATTCAACGTGTTTCTCACGACTTGTTTTCGGCTGCAACGTGCCTTGTCAGTCTGAGCGTTTCATGGTACTGGTTCTATAATATCCACGTAACGCCTGCTCAATGCAATACATAGCTTAATCTGCGGATGTAAACCTGTGTTCAAAAAGTTACGAGCATTGAATCGGTAGCTCTTCTTCTTTTTTTTTAATTATAGCGGTTAACGTCCAGAAACTGCATAGGGGGTTATGACGGAAGAGATAGTGGAGGGCTCCGGATTAATTTTGACCGTCTGGTGTTCGTTAACATGCACCCAAAGCCCGATACACGGTACGTTTTTGCATCCCGCCCCGATCGGAACGCGGACGCCGCGGTCAGAAATCGAACCCGTGAGGTGGGGTTTTGGAAGTCTTAACTGTGAAATGCTCCTCCTACCTGCCCGCGCAAAAATAAAAAGAGCGAAAGAGAAGAAGAAAAAACAACACAAAAAATCAATACGTAGTTTCTCCGCGTCTGCTTATCACTTCGTCCTTCTCCGACCTCGCGCCCACTTTTTCATGTTCGCAAAACACGTGCACACACAATGTGGCCGCTATCGTAATTCGACCCCCTTTGCTGACCAACGCGTTCTATATTGTAGTAATCGCACTAGAGCAAGTTTATTTTGTCGCACTCCGACGTGTTTCTCTCATCACGTCAGTATGTTAATATAGACCACAAGCACACTCTGATTCGCCTGTGCTTTATGCAATTGTCACCACCACCACCACCACCACCACCATCATCATCATCATCATCATCATCATCATCATCATAATCAGCCTATATTTATGTCCACTGCAGGACGAAGGCTTCTTCCTGCGATCTCCAATTACCCCTGTCTTGCGCTAGCAGACACTTGTGCCTGCAAATTTCTGAAATTCATCACGCAACCTAGTTTTCTGTCGTCCTCGACTGCGCTTCCCTTTTCTTGGTACTCATTCTGTACCTCTAATGGTCCACCGATTATCCATCCTACGCATTACATGGTCTGCCCAGCTCAATTTTTTCTCTTAATGTCAAGTAAAATATCGGCTATCCCCGTTTGCTCTCGGATCCACACCCCTTTCTTCCTGTCTCTTAAGGTTAGGCCCAACATTTTTCGTTCCATCGCTCTTTGTGCGGTCCTTAACTTGTTCTCGAGATTCTTTGTTAAGCTCCAAGTTTCTGCCCCATATGTTAGCACCGGTAGAATGCAATGATTGTACACTTTTCTTTTCAAAACAGAGGCAAGCTCCCAGTCAGGATTTGGTAGTGCCTGCCGTATGCATTCCAACCATTTTTATTCTTCTGTAAGTTTCCTTCTCATGATTAGGGTCCTCTGTTAGTAATTGACCTAGATAAACGTACAGCTGCACTGACTCTAGAGATTGACTGGCGATCATGAATTCTTCTTCCCTTACCCGGCTATTGAACATTGTCTATGTCTTCTGCATATTAATCTTCAACCCTACTCTTACACTTTCTCGGTTTAGGTCCTGAATAATTTGTTGTAATTCATCCCCAGTGTTGCTGAACATGACAGTGTCATCTGCAAACCGAAGGTTGCTGAGATATTCGCCGTTGGTCCTCCCTCCTAAGCCTTCCCAGACTGTACCTTGAATATTTCTAAGCATGCAGTGGATAGCATTGGAGAGATTCAGTCTCCTTGTTGACCCTTTTCTTGATAGGCAATTTTCTACTTTTCTTGTGGAGAACCAAGGTAGCTGTGAATCTTTGTAGGTATTTCCCAAGATATTCACGTATGCCTTCTGTACTCCTTGATTACGCTTTATGAAATGGTCCAGTCCAATTAGACGCCAGATCTATGCTCACTCGGAATGCACGCACCGTGCGCGTAGGGCGTAGCATGCATCACTTGCATTCATTCATGCATTTAGCACGTATCACCAGTTCGGAATGCGTTCTACACAAAGTGTGCACAGCGTGGAAGACCTGGCTACGTGTAGGTACTGGTGGATCCGGAGGGTAGAGGGACAGCTGTCTTATGGTTTGTGCACCGTAGTGACAGCCTTCGACGTCGACACTCTGACATTCACCTATAGCTCGAGATAACGTCCCACTGCAACTTTTGACACATATGCGAACACGCTGACACCTTCCTCGCCTCGGTCCTTAATATATAGTTTATGTAAGACTTGTTTGCTGCGGAAAGTAATGTACGGGCAAATATAACTTCGAGGTGAGTGCACGCAAACATTGCGTTTTTCTTTCTCATTTTTTTATTCTTGAATCATGACATGCAGATTGAAACTACCTGCCAACCGCTGCTCGGTTGGAATATACGGGGAAAAAAGAACTTCGGCCACGGTGATTTACGTGGCGTGATACGAGCCTCGGTTGAGCTGTCATGTATTACTTCAGCTACAGTCGGATCGTATATGACCTATTTGACGGCTCAGTGAGCTTTTCCACTGGTGTCCACTTTTGTTATTATGTGTTTTACACACGTTTTGTGTTCGACGTCGTGGTCAGTTCGATCCGAAGGGCAACTACGTCAGCCTGGCGACGAATATCCACCGTCAGAAATCCTTCAAGAGTCGTGTCTGCTGCCTTGGTTCGGGCTGTCAAAGCAGGGTAGAACGTTGCATACTGGGTGTTTCCACGAAGACTAAGCGACTAGAAAAAACTGTGCAGGGCAAAGAACTGCGCTGGTTGGCATCAATAAGTATGCTGTAATCACTGAAGCACTGTTTTTTGCTGACTAAGATTCACTGAGGAACTTTTTAATAACTTTTGAAATCACGCTGCACTTGCAGAGTTGAAGCCAGTAAGTGATCAAGGCATGTCGAGTCGTTACGTATACCAAATCTAGCACCGGTTTCGAGACATCCGTCCGTAACCTTTCGGCCAAAAACCTGGCCCTTACGCACTTGTTCTTCTCAGAAAGCCTTCCTTGTGTAGTGCAGGAAAACACTGTGTGGATCATCAAGGTATTTCATGCCAGTCATTGGGGATGAAAATCTCAGAACTGGTGGTAATCTCATGAATTCCCATTAAGCATACAGGCCTTGAGCACTCATCGGCTGCCCTTCCTAAAGTGCCGCATGTGCTCCAATGTAATTGAAGGATTAGCTAGATGACGTGGTAATTAGTGGTTATTACACAATTTTAATGTTGGTCGGTGCTACTAACGCACTGCTAAAAAAAGCTTCTTTATCTCTACGTCTGTTTTTGAATGACATAGTGTTCCATGAAGCAGTTGGTATTAGCAGTATTCTGACTGTATTTATATGTGGGCACATGCCACGGGCTTACCCAGTTCTTCTCCGTCAACATTTACCATCTCTAAGTGAAATGCGCAACGAGCTTTTATTGACTATCCAATGGCACGCCATTAATAACAACTGAGATATTTGCTATTGCGTCCAGAGTAACGGTTCCAATAAAGGCTTAACATGAACAAAAATTGACATCTTCAACGACTCACAGGCGGCCCTTCCCTTTGGAAGCTAAGAGGGGACCTCGGGCAAGGACCTTCACAGTTGTAAAGGCCGCTCACTTTTTATGCATCTCAGTATATTTTGGCTACGACAAACGTCAACCCATTGAACTGCACAATACGCTCAGCATTCCACTAAATAGATTTGAGCTAGTATTGATGGCGCAGAACCGTTTCCCTGCGTCTTGTCAAACCAGCTTTGTCCGCCGTTTACGCTCATATGTTAATAAGAACAGTATCATTTTACAAGGCATGGTTTTGAATGACACTGTGCTACTCCTCATCACGCGAAAAGCTAATATGAATATTCCGTTGTGCGCGATCTATATGTCATGTTTTCACTGAATGCGCGAGCTGTTCGGCTTGCTCAGTCAGTCACTGGAGAAACGAGTTGATGGCAGCCGAGTGAAAGAAGGCACGGCACATCTTTTCCTTCGAGTAGTCTAAAAGACGATGTTGGCTCCCCACACACACTATCTAACCACATGGTGTTAGCACTATGCATGTCTTTTCATTTCGAAAAGCAGACCCACTGAAGCCTTGGTGACGCGTACAAATTCATATATTTCAATGTGTGTTTGTATTGCTCTGTACTTATGGTGTAAGTAATGAGTGTTACAAGTTCGGCTCGTCTTGTGTGTATGTAGGGGAGGGGGGAGGGAGCAGAAATTTGTTTAACCTTTTAATTGTTTACCAACGTATGAGACAACAGAATGTTGAAAAGGAAACAGCCTGATGTGTTTTCAGTCAATAAAAAATATAATAAATAAAACGCAGCAGTACTCGATCATGCCACAAGAACACGCTGAAATGAAACATTCACGTATTTTTTATTTTTATTCCATCAGCTTTCCTTGGTTCTGGCCACTCTCTTTCTGCGGCACGCATCAATGTTATGACTCGCCCAGACCTTGCTCCTTTTCTTTCGGCGTCTGGCGTATTCTCTAACGAGTCCCGTAGCACAGATGACGCGTTCTTTCAAATAAGTCTGCGCGATAGCCATTGCTTGCATTCTCAAGGACACACATACAAAAAAATCCGGATGGTAGCCTTGCCTGCGAGAAACTCGGTAGGGCTTCTTAAGTGATCTAAAATATCTCTATTTATTTTTTCGCATTTCTTACCGAAATGTCCACAAGTGAGTCCGCGCAATATTTCTCGACATGCTAATCGCATAGTTCCTGGAAGCCCGCGAGTTGAATGGTGCAGCGGACGGGCTAGAAGAATAAACGGAGTAAAAAGAGGACACGAGTCAATGGCGATTTGCGGTGACAGGAAAACAGAAAAGTTAATCCCTGTTAACAGCCCCACCGCTCCCCCAGCCTTACATCGCGCGAAAGGTCACACCGGCTCAGCGCGCCACTTTCTCCGGCTCAGGGGGGGGGGGGGGGGGGGGGGGGGAGAATTTTGCGGGAACCACACACGCGACAACATCACGTCGTATTCGCTGTCATTTCGGAAATCATTGCGCTCGCTATATGCGGCGTGTGTCTGTATACTTGTGGCGCTGAGCAATAATTTTTCCGCTGGTGGGCCATGAGCGTTTCACTTGGCGGTGAACCTAGAGCGTGCAACGTCCGTTTACCTTCAGCTTTCGAAGTCCCTGCGGCGGGCAGGTGGCTGCCCACCGAATGGCGCGGAGGGCACACCAAATGTACTCAGCGTATGCTTCATCGAGAGTAGAAATAAGGGGGCCTCATAGGTACGAGAGTGAGGCGCGTCCTTTACGCCAGCCTTACTCCAAAACGAAGGTGAAGTGCGCGCGTTTTCCACGCCTAGTACTGCGAAAACACTGGGGAGAATTTAATAAGCCTCGCGGATACGCACAGTCACACGCAACTGGCGTCCCCTTCGAGATGAACGGACGATTGGCATCGGTGCCGTAGGCATGGTTAATCGACGAATGCCCTTTTTTGTGTCTGCATTTAGCTCTTAACCAAGGGCAGCTGCGGCGTGATGCCCTTACGCCACCCCTTCGCTATCCACTCCTCTCCCCGACCCTCCCTCCCTTCCACCACCAAACGCGCAGCCACCCATCGCTTGCCTCACGCACCCCCTCCTTCCCGCAACGCTGGTTTCGCTTCGAGGACTGCTTAAAAACCGATTGCCGCGCAGTGACGCGTGCTCTTTGACCGGTGTCTCTCGTTGTTGTTGAGCTGGGTAACAAGTGCAAGCTGCTCGCAGATACTCGCAACAAAATGGCTAGAGAATTTGTTAGCTGCCGCCAGACGCCTGCCTCATCCTTTGTTCTCATCTTGGTTATTTTGTGTGCGCCCCAGTTTGGTCGTTGCGTAGATGGAGAAAGCGAGCGAGTCGGTTCAGACAGCGGAACCACGACACCAGACGCGTTCGACACCTATTACATCGGGATGCGGAATATGATTGGCGAGGCCATTGCCAAGGCCCCACCCACTTTCATCCGCAAGTTACAGACGGCCGACGTGTCCGTTGATTGCTCGCTGGGATTGCTCAAGCTGGTGCGCGGTTTTCAGAATCTCGAACCCTGGGCTCTGAAACGTAAGTCTCCCGAAAGTACCCTTTAGCTCATGGGTGTAAGAGCAAAACTTTCTTTATTCGAGAAGCTTTTGCTCTCATTACTAGGCACTTTATTTTTTTGCGTTCAGTGTTTATAACTTATTACAAATGATGCTGGTGCACTTGAACGTATACTTGTGTCTATGAAGTTGTACTGTTACAGCGACAGATATTTAGGTCCTGGAATGTTTATAAATCTGCTATCTGTAGCTTCAACTCATCGACTGAACTTGTTCCAGAACTTCGGGTTCCCAATAGAGCAAGCAAGTGTGCACATTCGGTCGGTTTTTCATGGACGCGCTGGAGGATAGCAGGTCACTAAATCATGGTCGTGATTCAACGTTCCTTGAAAGAAACATTATTTCATTTTTCGTTCCAGACCAAAAAGCTTGTTTATTCCTGAATACAGGATGTAGCCTGTAAGGTTCCGTAAAAAAGGAAAGGAAAAGAGCAACTAATTAATTACAACGTGTAATCGGTCTCATATAGGAAAATGACAAGAAAGTTTCGTAATCTGTTCGCCGATTTTCATCGATTCATATCGCTCACGCATAAGAAGACCCATTTTGGTCAAGTGCGAAAAAAAAAAGACTGGCAAAATATTTTGTGTGCATGGTTCCTCTGAGACAAATGACATGTCCAAAATACACATGAAACTTGCAAACTCACTGTGATATTAAGTATGTTGTTTGCCCCGTTTACGTCAATAAGATTACAGTGCCGTCGGCCTTTTAGAGTGTATTAGTGTACCGACAATGCGGTCCTTCTCGAATAAAGGCCGAGGTCACGAGGTGCAACTCTAGGTGAGCAAAACTTGGGTTTGCCTGTTCATATGAGCTAAGTTTCACTGCATGAACTATGCAGAAAGATTTGGCTGTCATGTTCACGAACCAACTAGCCCACACAAAACCGCTTTACCCGCCGTGGTTGCTCAGTGGCTATGGTGTTGGGCTGCTGAGCACGAGGTCGCGGGATCGAATCCCGGCCACGGCGGCCGCATTTCGATGGGGGCGAAATGCGAAAACACCCGTGTACTTAGATTTAGGGGCACGTTAAAGAACCCCGGGTGGTCCATATTTCCGGAGTCCCCCACTACGGCGTGCCTCATAATCAGAACTGGTTTTGGCACGTAAAACCCCATAATTTAATTTTAATTTTAAAACCGCTTTTGTGCATGTACAATGACGCCGCGCCCGTGAAATGTAGCCTACATGCCACGTTCATGGTTCTACATAACTAACTCCGCTTATATGACCTTTCATCGCAACCTCGGCGCTCTACTGTTATCTTCGCCGCAAATCCCGGGTGTCAGCTGCCCTTGCACCAGCTGTATTGTGAAGTGCATGCACACTTAGCGTGGGTGTTAATGGTAAAGCGCTCGTGCTAACAGGCTGAAACGCTCCGACGTATACGTGCGCAAGCAAGACGGCACATACTAGGTTCATTGAAAGAGGAGCTTCCTGGCTTGAAGTACACGAGTTCATGAGAACGTGTATACGTGTGTCTGTTCGTCTACGGCGACAGCGGTTGGGAGATCTTGCTTGGCCCGAAATGATGCTGCTGTAAATTGTGTAGTGTAGGCGTTGAACGTAGCCGAAATCAGTCGCCCAAGTTGGCGCACAAGTGTCACAGCATCCAGGCAGTTTATTCGCATGGTCATCGTGAGCTCATGGAAAGTTTTCTTTCGAACAAAATATATCACAAATAAGGGTCCGATGATGTACCGCAGTTGTTGCTGTGACTGTAATGGGGATTCCCGCATGAAGACGTGCTTTTTTTTTCCTACTCGATAAAAACAAACAAAATAGGTCTAGGTTTGTTGCGTCAATATGATTTACTTTAACGTCAACTTGGCCGCTATCGTCTGTGCCATGAGGATGCGAGTAAGCATTTTGTCAACAATTATGCATCCTACGGGCTTGCTTTGTCCCCAAACAAAAAATGTCATCTGGTACGCTCAGGTCAAGAACAGCGAGCGCTTAGCGCGATGTGGCATTCCTGACAGGAAAGTATCAGGCGCTGAACGCTAAAGAAAGGAAGTGCATGCAGATATAAGATTATTGTTTGAAGACAAGAAAAGTTCCAGTGATTGAAAAATATTATATATTGGTTCGCTGGTGAACGCTGACTTGTCGTAAAACGTCTGCATGAGCTGGGGCAGTAGTTAAATTCTGGGATTTTACGTGCCAAAACCCCGATCTCATTATAAGGCGCGCCGTAGTGTGGGACTCGGGAATAATTTCGACCAACTGGGGTTCTTTAACGTGCACCCGATGCATGGTACACAGGCGTTTTTGCACTTCGCCCCTATCGAAATGCGGCCGCCCCGGCAGGGATTTGATCCCGTGACCTCGTGCTTAGAGCAAAGTTACTTTGGCCGGTGGAGCTGTAGTTGTGAAATGTGTCGCACACAGCCGAAAGGCATGTGTAGCTTGGAGACAACACCTTATGAACGTCGACCTTTTCAAACAACTCACGGCGCACTTGAAGCGAAATGCCCGTACGGTTGACACTCTGCGACCTGCCTCCAGCAGTCGCGCTGCATGCGCCTCGCTTCCTTTCACCTTGTCGTGATGTTCCACCTGGAAGATTTTAGTCGAACACAGCTGACAGATGCGATGTATCCATGTGCCCCTAGCCTCGAACACGGCCTTGCGTGCGGCCTGAAGAGGCGCTTGATTGAGAACCGAGTAATTCGCGTATACGTTCCATAGACTTATAACACCCCCCGTGGGGGCAACCCATATACATTGTTTTCCCGCTATACCGCATGGAATAGAGCATGGAATAGACCTTCGCTTTCTTAGCGCTTCGCGTATATCGAACCTTGGAAGGAAAGCGAGCGTTATCAGAGCGGCGGCAAAGGCTGACATCGTCGGTGGCCGTGGTGAAAGTTGTCTGCGCAGAAGATTTTTTGAAGCAAGGACAAGGACGAGGTAAACCCCAGAGGCGCAGCGTTTGTTTTTGCCTGCAGACATTCCGGCGAAGTCTCTGGATACTGCCGAACGCGTCTGTCTAGCAGCATGGCATTTGCTTTTATTTGTCGATAACAAACACCAGCTTTATTTCGGTAGTGTGACACGTTTTTCTTGTTTTTATTAATACACTGCTAGCCGTACGTTTCAAGGGTAACGTGAGGGTTGCTCGTTTCCGCGGGACGAGCTGCGGAACTAGCCTGTTTGAGCTTTCCATATAAATATTTTTTAGACCGTACATATTTTTTATAAAAAGAAAGTTATGAACGTAGCGAACGTAATGTTTGTTCACATAAGTTCTTCGGCGAGGTGCAAATACTTTGCCGCTAGTAACGTGAGCATCCGAAGACTAATTCACAAAAAGTTCGGTAATTAACTTTTCATTTGAACCTTAGAAGCAGTTGTTTAGATGACAAATTCGGACGCATTCACATTTTAAAGCACCTCAATTTTTTTGAAATCTTGAAAATCATGCCTAATTCAAGAAATTCATCATGAAATTTCAGCGCTCAAGCCGGACAACATTGAAACCGAGCATGCCGTGAGTGTAGAAAATGCCGCCCCGCTTATCAGATGGAAACGCCCCGTGACGAAAAGCGCGCTTTTCGTCACGGAACTTTGCCGTGACCAGCCATGACGTTCAGTTTTAGATACCAAAACGGCACGTTATTATTATTATTATTATTATTATTATTATTATTATTATTATTATTATTATTATTATTATTATTATTATTATTATTATTATTATTATTTAGGCATTTATTTGTTTATTTGCGGATACTGCCATCTTGCATAAGCAAGACATAGCAGGAGTGGGTACATAAGTATTGAAAACAAAGATTAGCAAACACAATTGGGCAATTGAACAACAAATTGCCCGACAAGCATCCGCCGAAACGTGCTGTATCGGTATTTGCCGCGACATGACCATCATTCAAACTTCGTCACACACATTGCCACAGGGCATTTCCGTCTTACGTAGCTGCGGTATACGCTCGGTTTCCATACTGCTATTATTAAGCTTTGAAATTTGATGAAGCATATCTTGAATTTGATGGGATTTTCAAGATATTTAATAAAAGTGGGGGTGCTTTAAAATGTGACTGGCCCTAAATGTGTCTGGAAACAACTGCTTTCAAAGCTCTAATAAAAAAGTTAAACAACAATATTTTTATATAGACTTCTGATACATTATTAGCAGCAAAGTGTGTACGCCTCGTGGAAGGACTTATTTGCAAAGACACAACGTTCGCTACGCTCATAGCCTATTTATGAACAATCTGATTGATTAAAAGCACACTGTCTATTGCACCCAGCGAAATAACTAATTTGTCGAAGATTTATAAAGTGTTCTTGCGTACATCCGTCAGATAATCTTATGTCATCATCCCAACTTTTTTAAACATGCATTCTCGCTTGTGTTAGATGTATATGTTAGTGAAGACGTAAAATGGATGGACTTGAAGCCCGTTAAAGCGGTGCGCTAGACTTTCTCCCATCCTTGCTATTTGAGACGTCAAATTGGCATTACCACAAAAGTTATGGAAAAGTAAATGACCTAACACGTTGTATGTTTTTTAGCATTTTGTTAAGGCGTGTGCCGTTTTGTTTGCACTCTCTACACTTTCTAAATTCCCTGCGGTAAGCCAGACACATGAGCATGATGTTACGGCATTCAGAGCCTGCAAAGCAAGCACACACATATTATCGATTTGACGTGAAGTGTCCGGCTCAGACGAGGATTTGAAAAACAGTATTTTTTTTGCAAAACATGGTAGAACACGTGCCAGTAGCCTGGGTTTCTATAATATTGCTCTTGGTCGCAAGGTTAAAGCTTTAGCCTTGACACCTCATACTTGACCTACAGTGTTGAGCATCTTCATTATTTATGAAAGAGAATGTAGCAGCATGGTTTAAGAGTGATTATTCTCGCATTATTTTCTATAAAATGTGAATGCTGTGGCGGTTTTATGACAGCCATGAAGAGGACTTTCGAAAACATGTGCATATGGCCCACCAACTAACTCAGGATCGATATCAGCCTCCACAATGCAACCAAGGTTATCGAGATTCGCATGAGTGGTTTCCAAGTGGGGCAGATGTTCGCACCATACCTGAAAGCAACCACTTTATTCGAATGGCATTGCCCTTCTAAACCGGCTAGAAACTGGGTCTCGTATGTTTTAAACGTACTTCCCCGTTTGACCTCAACAAAGCATTAATATTTACCATCGTAAAAAAAACAGCTACTCCAGATTTGGATGTGTGGCAGCTTCCGTAGACACCTGGGTGACCCTCGCCTCGACGGGAGATGAGATGACGGCGAAAAAAATGCATCTGGGACCCAGGAATTGCAGTTTCATACCCGTTTTGCCTTTGTCATTGAACCTCGGCAGCCTCGTCGGTAACAAAGAAAAATATGTACCACCTATGTTTGCCAAAGTGGGTGCTGCTATGTTCACTCTTTATATGGCATAAAACGCAGTAGAGTAGAAAATTGGACGAGACTGTGCTTAGTTGTGTGATGAATGCACGAAGAACAAAGACGGACACGAGGACGACAAGTGCCAACGTCATCCTGACCATCCCGGTGTCCCTCTTTGTTCCACTCGTTTTTGGCGTGTTATTTTGGCTTGAAGAAACACACGTAATCTCAGCAGCAAATGTATCCATGATAAAAAAAATTATTTTGACCATGTGTTAAGAGTAAGAGGGGCTAGTTGGATGGCACATAGGCTCATCTAGGACTGCGACGAGAAAATGAGCAGAAGGCAGGTAGTTGATTTGATGTGCGCCCACACGCGACACGCTTAAATCCTCACCGCTAAGTTATCGGCATATCATTCTGGCTAGCGGACTTAAAAAAAAACGCAGCTATTTTCTGCAACTTTGGCGTTACAGGCAATAGTTCTGAGGGAATTCCTTTGGGCGTGGTTTTTTTTCTGTCTCACTGATTTACGTCAGTCCAATGGCAAGATTTTGCTCGTCTCAAAAAGGGCAATGACATATAAGCTGTTTTAGTTCCCTCTCAGCCGCAAGCGATGTTCTGAACACTGGCAAGCACCGAAGAAGTTAAATAGGATTGTGTGTTGATGAACCAATACCTTGCCACAGCCGGTGCAACGCGGCCATGGACTAAACTTCCAGAGTAAATAGCTGCGCTACAGAATTTCACGTTTTATGTTTTGAATCACAATTAGCTCTCAGATGATTGACTTGCCAGCTATGGGAGGTGGTTGTTCTTGTTGGTGCTTGCATATTTAAATCGACTACTTTTGTTGTCTTCCATCATCATTACCTTTATGCCCACTGCAGAATGACGACCTCTCCTAGCGATCGCCAATTAACCCTGTCTTGTTCAGCAGATGCTATCTTATGTCGTCTTCTATACGTTCTTGGCACAGAAGTACCCAATCATAAAGAAGGCGGATGCAGAGACTCCATATTCTATATCAAACCATCATAGCTTCAGTCCTTCACTCTCATCAGCAGAAAATATATTTCTTGTCTCGTAATGAAAATTCGAGATATATAACTTGGATTGCGTACCACCAACAGCTCCTTCTTTTGTTCCCGGCGGCGTGTGCTCTCCTTGGAAGTCGATGAAGCGGCTTTGACAGAGTTCGCGAATACCTAAGTGAAGATGAAACCCTCCGGTGGCCTCCGTCAACACCGTGCTTCTTTTCGCCTTACCTCAGAGTGGCAGTTTATCAGCATGCATACCAAATTGGGGGGTGAACAGGCTGTTATCCCTAGAATAGGAAAGCAAACTGCACTTGAAGTACTTGTATCTCGAGTGCTACACCCTGCGAGCAAAAGAATTGTCGCGTGATTAATCACCGCTGAAGTGAATATCATGATTTTCTTTAAGATCGGGATCGTTTATTGATGTTTCTAGATGTCGCCACGTACTACCTTATTTAAACTTATAAATGTGGTGGCTGTGCGTAAACCCGCTTGTATACGAGATTCATAATTTGTTTTTTGCTGTGGTACCGAGTATAATTACTGCTTTGGAGTATAAAATACCAGTGTATTTTGAACAGAAAATGAAATATTATTGCACATGTGCATTGAAATACGTCAAAGAATGGGATCTGCCGAGACCAATTCTGCATGTCTTCGAGTTTGTTGCGAAAAGCTGTCACTCGTTTTATAGTTTAGTTCATGCATACTTTGCAGTTTCCTGCGCCCGGTAGCTGACGATGATGGTGTGACTGTTTCCTAAAAAATGTTAACGTAAATATATTTTCAGCTGCTGAGCATGAAGCTATGGGTTCGATTACGGGTAGCGGCGGCCGCATTTAGATTGGGCGAAATGCGCCAAATCTGATGGACTTAGATTTTGGGGCACGTTAAATATTCCCCATGTCGTGAAAATTAACCCGAAGTCCCCCCTACTGTGTTCCCCATAATCAGATCGTAGATTTCGCACGTACAGCCCGATCATTTAATTAATTTTAGGCATCAAAGCGCCCACACGAAGATGACGCAAAAAGTACTGTCTTGCACCGTCACACTGGAGCTTGCGCCGACCCAGTGTGCAAGTGATAAGAGGCGACTTTATTCTGCAAAGTCTGTTAGTCACACAGGGTTGCTTTGGTGGAGAGCACAACAAATAAACATAGCTTAAACGTAGTCTGCTGGGTCACTATTTCTGTGTACTGAGAAAACTTCTTTGTTTGCCTGAATTCCAACGCTGTGCCTGTAAGACTCTCAACCGCTTCGGGCAGACTGCTTATTCACTAAAATTTCCACTGACAAGTGCTTGAAGTTTTATTCATTATAGGACTCGTTAAATCATTTTTTTGTCATCCCTGTGGCGGTATGGGAACCATGTTATTACTTCTTTCTTCATCATTTACAAACTAAAGTTCGCAAAGCACAATTTCTGGCAATCGGGCCTTCATCTTCTGGAGCCGAGTTTCTTTTTTCTAGTGCAGCAGATATTCTAGTATGCATGCTCATAGATCCCAGCTGTCTTGAGGGTGCGGTGCGCATGCAGGCTCTGAAATATGCATTAAGCGTCGCCTTGGGGTTTTTAGTGTTGGTCCATGGCTTTGTTCTCCGGCTCACAGCTACACCAAACCAACGTAAACAGGTTAGACAAACCGCGGCCGGCAACGAGAGATATTTTCCTTTATTGCTAGGTATTGAACGGCTAACAAGTTTGTTTCCATTGATGTGATGAATTATGTTGACTTCCTAATTATTCGATTCCTAATGACTTCTCTTTTATTCAAAATGGCCTTCACTGAATAAGCAATAATTTTTCCTGTGGTATGGATTACTTCTGCTCAACAACCCACAATAGCTCAAGGAAGTGTTTCATTGTTACTATAAGAACGATAGGTTAGAGAACACTCCCGCACAATACAATACACAATATGCAATTAGGCCATTCATAGTAGGCGCGCACGTTTTTGCTGGTGGTGCTGCTTAACGCGATAGCGTTAAGGGCCCCGTGTCGCAGAAAATCCGGCGTCGGCGTCGGCGTGGATGTCGGCGTCCGTGGCGATCACCCCCAACCAACCCAGCCAACCCAGCCAACCAACCAACCAAGATTAATTGCGAAATTCATATCCAGATTGCGCTCGCATCTTCGGCAGGTTAAAACCCCTCTATAGAAAAAGTAGCGTCACGCTTCGAAGAATGCCGCCTCCTCCTCGCACACCCTGTCCGAGGCCGACGCCGCGTCGGTATTGGCCTAATGGCATCACGTGGACCGTCGTGCCTCCGGGCGCTGGCTGCGTTTGTTTACGATCACGCTCCATCGCCATTTTCGCCTGATAAGCGTCTACCGACTGGCGAGGTGCGCACGTTGGTACCGTTGCTCTTACTTGTTTTAGTTTAAGAATGCGTTAAACTAAGTTTTGTGGCAAGTGCGACGTCGCTTCACGGCATTTTCCATAACCATGGCTTGCTGCGCCTTCGGATGCCAAAATACTTTTAGCAAAGAGACTCTTCTCGATACCGTCCGGTAAGTGCGACGGGTTAAGAAGAAAAACGTGGATTCATCGAATTGAAAGGAAGAACTTCAGACCAACACCCTCCACATGACTATGCGAGGTAAGCTGCGAGTACGTGTACTTTGGTGTATTTGGACGTGTATTCGGCGCGCTTAATCGTTTTGTACGCCCACATGCTCGCATTCGCGGGCACTCGAGCCTTCGCGCGTGCTTAGAATTTTGGCAAGCACGCATGTTGGCGGCTTTGTAGCTTGTAATGCCCCATCGAACCTTCAGAGCAGCGGTTGTTTGTGCCCTCTGCCAGCCTTTTTACGTCATAGATGATACGCGCCACGAATTCACATGGTATGGACGGCGCGGATTACTTAGGTTACCGAGGGCTTACTGGAGGCCAAAATGCTTACATTCGATCATAAACGTGTTATTTACACCAATTCGCAACACGATCTTGCGACACGTGCTTGACAAATGTTACGTACCTAATTGTAGCGCACGCGATACATTCGGAGTCGTCATGGTACGGCGTTTGCGCTGGTTGAGGTACTTTAAAAAGGTTTTCAAAACAGGAAGAAAAAAACCTGCCATCACTAAATTTGTATAACCCTCCTTACACAAATTCTAAGCTGTACACGAAGTTAGTCGAAGCTAGAAAGCAAACGCAAACGCTCAAAGCGCACCGCCTTGCTAAGCGTGCATTCACTCTGCGAAAGGTCGTCTGCTACGCTCAAGCGGTGTAGGCGGCACCACGGTCGACGAGGGAGCGCGAAAGAGAGGAGGAACGAGGAGGAGGCAGGGCGGAGGACGAGAGTGTCGCTACTTTTTATATAGAGGGGCTTTACGGCAGGTCAAATTGGGATTTCGCCTGCCTAATGTGTTTTGGACACGTGCGCGCGTCGGGCCAATAGCAAACAATTAATAAAATAATAAAAGATGCTAGGGCCTCCACATTTTAATGTAAGACTACTTATATTGCCCCTGGAAAAACGTCTTCCCAGCAATACATTTCTGTTTAATAGTGAAGTCGACTTTAGGGGCTCGGTGTAAGCTTGGTCTTTGTAAGCTGGCTTTCCCACGTTCGGTGTTGCAGTGAATACCTACTAAAAAATGCGATGTGAACGGAGCCCGATAACGCTATCGCGTTCCACTCCTAAAGGCGAAGCTTAAGCGTTCTCCAATTTTTATCTATAAAGCTGTGTTGTAACGATGCATTGTTTGTGCATAATTTTTTGCATCAGGTAAACAGGTTTTGTTTGGTTGGACACAAAATGTTTTCATACCGGAACTAGTCAGCTAAGGCGTTGCGCTGCTGAGCACGAGATCGCGGGATCGAATCCCGGCCGCGGCGGCCGCATTTCGATGGAGGCGAAATGCAAAAACGCCCGTTTTCTTGCGTTGTAGTGCACCTTAAAGAACCCTAGGTGGTCAAAATTAATCCGGAGCCCTCTACTACGGCGTGCCTCATAATCAGAACTGGTTTTGGCACGTAAAACCCCAGAAAGAAGAAGATACTATAGTTCTCGTGCTACCTAGACAAAGGAGCTCTGTAGTGAATCCTGGAGTGGTTTGCCTGGTAGTACACCCAACTTGTTACTCCAGATGGTACTCAAGAAAAATAAATGATACACACTGTGCATGTCACAGGCAGACAACACACACAATAAACCACAACACACAACATAAAAACTAATCATAATATTACGTTGAGGACAGTACCTCTCAAATAACCTAAATCTGCTTTCGTTGAGTCGGACACACGGAGAGCGCTACTCCATTTCCGTACGTGGTACACAAGGCACAGTGTCAATCTGATCCCTTTTACTTCAAATAGAAAGCATTTTTATAGCTGATATTTAGTAAAATACGGTGTATACACGCCCGATTGCGCCTGCCAAGGCCTTACTAGTATGTGAAATTTGCGCATTGGGTCATAAGTGTGAATAGGTCAGTACGCTGCTCTGAGCAGGTCCAACAGCAGGTGGTGCGCACCACACAAATCAAGCCGCAAGAGCTGACCCGTCCCTCCTATAGAAATGTAACGGGAGTTGCTCTGTATTATAACTGTGAACAGAACCAGCAGCGCAGTCTTCTTGTACATTGCCTGCTACTCCATACTAAGAGGACACTGCAGAGCAACGCTGTCCGCCGTGCCACGAGCTTCGGTGTGCAACAGTAGATGTCTTTGATATGCTGATAATTAGCGCGTAGCGGGTCTGTGACGATGAACGTGATTCTGCAAAATGAACCAGGAGCTCACTGGCTGTTTCGAAATGTAACTGAAAGCTGCACGAAGTGCAGCCAACTCTGTGGCAGTAGTATAAAGATCTTGTGGCTCAGCTTCGTGTAAATAGCGACACCTTCTGATGAAACTTCCTGCAGCTATAGCAGAATAATTCGTTACAGAGCTATCGGTGAGGACGTGATGACGTCGTTTGTAGGCGCATGACATGTGTTGTAGTGTAAAACACTGCGATGCTGGCATAGGTCCTTCTTTTGCTTTTATTTAATATTGACACGGTCTTAGTGGTAGAAAAATCAGCGAACTTCCGCAGAGGCACTCAAGGCGCAAAAGGGCCCTGGTTGTGAGGCGGTAGCAGATCGACTACTTTAGAACTATATGCGCTAGCAAGGGGATGTTCAGGAACTCTGGCGACATGTCCAATACGAGCACCATTGAACTTCTGGGTTTGTGGAATTGGTGGTCAGAGGCACCTGTTTCGTTTAATGTGCCAATTGTGTTCCTCTAGAGGCCAAGACATAATTTTAATGCTATATAGTTTTTGTCCAAGGGTATGTTGATTTCTCTGTCTCACGTTTGCATCAATTTTGTGTACGCAGTGTTCGACGCATCCGGGAAGTACCCCACGGGCCTGTTCCAAGGATCTCGCGTCGACATGGGCGCTTTTGATGAGTGCTTAGAGACCATGGTCCTCGACGGTTCTGGCCACGTGACTTCGCAAGGCCAGTACTGTAATCTGCAGTTTTACGTAAAGAATTCCACCGCATGGCAGAAGAAGATGGAGCCAATCTTGCAGGTCATGGATCCAAGTGTGAGTGCATGCAAAAGTATATGTTTCAAACAGGTGCGCTGTCACGCCTTAATCAAGCGCAAATCCTAGAAGGCAAAGCGGAAGGCATATTTCGTTTGGTAGAATTCCAGATGTGTGAGAGTAGCCCGATCCATAACGATGGTTGGTTTGGGTCTACAGCGTTAGGATTCACCATTATCACACAAAGAAAAATTAAAGTAATTATTTGTAAGATGTGTTATCACTCGCTATTCCCACTGACGCTTCCTTCTGGTATGATAGTCAGAACAGGTCAGCACGTTTCATCCTATCAAACTATTCTCGCACAGCTAGCGTTTCTTTAATGAAGTCAAACCTTGGCCTTGTTAATTTGCAGCTTCGAAGAAAGATTTCCCGCCTCTGCCTTTTTCAAAAAATCTTTTATCAAAATAACTCACTTAAACAAGAATTTATTTCAGAACCTTCGTACATGTCGTCGCGTCTTGATCATCGGCTTAAAGTGTTCATTCCTTTTTGTCGCACAAATGTTTTCTCCGATTCATTTCTGCCAAAAACCAGTGCCGAGTGGAACCGCCTTCCCCCATCCATCGCCTGCATCGAGGAGGCATCATCTTTCAAGATTGCAATAACTGATCATATTTTGAGTTTATCACTCTAAATACTACTAATTGTTTGACCATGTTGTTTTGTTATCGTTTATTGTACCCACCCCCTCTGTAACGCCCTTCTGGGCCCTGAGGGTACTGTAAATAAATAAATAAATAAATAAGTACGTGCGCATATTATGTTTCCACTTGAATATAAAGGTGACTCTCATTCTCGGGCATGTTCTTTTACATGTCTTAGTTATGCCCTATATTGTATTGACAGCGAAGATCACTGCAGATCTGTAAGGAAGAAACAGCGCGGTTTAAAATGGCATGCCCGTTACCGCCAGCTCTATCAAGTATACTGCTTCGCTAAGAACATGCAAACCTCTCAACTTCTAATAGCAACACGACCATTAATTATTGTTGGCAGTCTTATATTCGTTTCGTGGAGCCGTATTATAGAGGAAGCTTTGTGCACTGACAGGGAGAAAAGATATCAGAGAGCTGCATACGGAACTTACAACTGCTGAGACATATTGTTATTAGAGGTATAAGGTTTGCACACTGCTTCCAAGCCTACAGCTGGCATGCACTAAAAGGGTCCGCATTATGCAACCATTACTCTATCTTCTAATGGTATAGCTCTGCGCGCAACGTCAGTGGTTCAAGTGGCGCCCCGTCTATTACTTTATCACTCGAATCGGCTGCGCGTGAACGGTACATGATAATCCATGTAATCGAAAGGATGGTATTTTTACGCTATACCAGTCTAGAGCACATCAGTGGTTTGTCGGTATCTTTGTACACTAGGACTCGCGGCGGTCACTGATGCAATAGTATAGCTGAGACGCCAGCCAATCGCAAACCACGTCGCTATTAGAAATCGATGGCATATTCGTGCTCGAAAAATGCCGTTGCTGCTTTCTGATGTGATGGATGCAATCGTGCTCCTGCCAAAACACCGCCTGCCTGAAGCAGGTTTGTCATCCCGTCACCTAGCAGTTTCACGACAGGTTTCCATTCATTGATGTTCAGGAAATGAGGAAAATGAGGAAAATGCTTTCATTCTCCTCTTTCCTCCGGGTACGAGAAAGTGCTGGTGTGGCAGCGTGTGATTCTTGTACAAGGGACACGAATATAAGCGTAAGCTACATTAAAGAATTTACTTGAGCACGTGTTTTGCCTTATGCATGTAGTCCCATTGACCACACATGGCGTCTTGTGTGCCTTTTCTTAACCCCCTCCCCCCATCTCTCTCAGATATTCTACTTCAAAAAGTATTTCTTCCTTGAAGAGCTTCCAATCGTTCGCCTGGGAATTTGCGTTTTAGACGACTGCAGTCAAGACGATCTACAAGCTTTAGTAGACTCAGGTATGTCTGACACACTGTTGGTTTTATGTTTTAGTTCATATGAGCCTACCTTAGAATGTAACGCCGCTGTGTCTCGCAGTCCAATCAAAAGAACTACATGCCCCATGTCTAATAATTCCGTATGACCATATGGAGGATCTCATATAAAAGCCCATGTGTTTCCATAGATCCTATGGGACACTCTATTAAAAAATCACCCATTTGCCTCACAACCACCATTTCCAGTATATGGACACATGGGGATCCTATATAAAAACTTGTACAAATACAGAAATAAATGCAGAAATAAGTGCAAAAACGTAAACATTTACTTCAGTGTGCCAGTTTTTTTTTCGATTAGTATTTTTTAGATATTGTGGTCACGGTTGAAGTTTGGGTAGTTACAGTTTGGGCGGTCATTTATATGCACGATCGTGTGCTCATAGGTGTTACCCACTTGGGGACCTTCGCGTCTTGGGATGAAACATATTCTACGAACTCAGCGTATATTTTAAGCAAAAATGAATCAAGTTTTTAAAGATTGATAAGTACACCGCTTACAAGATTAGCGGAAATGAGAAGTAATTAACGGATAATAATGCATTGCTAACCATTTCCTTCCCTTTTTTTCCTACAGTAAAGCCTTCAGTGCTGAATATTGAAGTGTCCAACTGCCTCACAATACAGTCTCAACCATGGAACACAACACAAAAGTCCATTGTGTGAGTTTGATTTGACATTCGATCCAGATAGTCAACTCGAGTTACATGCAGTCCGTGCTAAACATTGGCAAGACACGGGGTCTGAGAAAAGCAGAACATTTCCTGAGCCTGGGAACGCAGCCTAGGCTTCAGAGATTCAGTCTGCACCAGCACTATGTCGACCAGCGTAGTGTTGGTAGCCGTATTTATAAAAAAGATTGTTGCCATAAAAATGTTTGTAAGAGCAAATGTCATCCAAGCGCAATGTTGCAATTATTATTAGGGAAGACGGTCGGTCCAGTCAATAGCAAAGAGCACTTAAGAACCAAAAGCCTAAGGAATACGGGCCGCATTGTTTTATTGACTCCAAGCTATGACTGTGCTGAAATGCGGCCTTCTCGCGGAATCCGTACTTCTGAATTTTGACACCGACTGCATATGTCGTAGTCGTATGCCTAAGCACCTTTTTTCCGCTTACAGGATTTTATCGACTTTAGAACCATGAACATTTATGACAACACCAAGAAACCTTAATGCACAAGTGCACCAACTATTATTCCAGCATTCATGGCAGAATAATAACTGTGTGATGGATGAACAAAAGATCCAACTGTTGCCTTCTTCGGCGATCTGGGTCTCTTCAAAGTGCACTGCCTCACCTGTTTGACTATAGTTAACACACTGAATTGAGCTTGATGCCTCGTGAAATTTCCGGCACAAGTTTGTCAAATCAACGAGGAGAGGACTGCGACGCAACCTATTATTTTCACTTGCGCACGCACCTTAGAATAATGGTATAAACCAAATCCCGGCGGCCCCCATTACAGAAAAAGAGGGAAATTAAGAAATCCTGGCAAAGATACAACTCCTGTTCGCGGTGGTGGTGGTGGTCGGTTGCAGCAACAGGGGCGTTTAGCCTCGCGATTAGGTCAGCAATTGCTCCGCCCGAGCGTTTCTTACAATGTCACTGCGGTGTTTCACCTCATGTCCACAAAAACAGTATTTCTTAATGCGATAAGGAGACGTGAAGTTTCTTTGTGAGCTATAACTGATCCTTCGGGGAACACAAGGTGTTGTAGGCATGCATGCGGGTGGTCCTTTTTTGCAGATTCTCCAGGAGAGCATCTATTTTATCTTGGAATTTCGGGCATGACCACAGAAAGTGTTCAATGTCTCCTGTCTCGTCACATGCGTACAGTTCGGAAAATTGATACGCCCCGTCTTAAATAACCATGCTGGTGTACTGGCAGATCCTTTCCTTATTTGATATAGAAGTGGGGCGTCCTCTAGATGAAATCTCTTCGTTAAGCAGGGCGTATGTGGTGAAACCCGAAAGTGACCCAAAGGGATTCGTGAATGCCAAATTTTCCAACTTTATTACTCTTAGGGGCCCTGACTTTGGGAGGATGATAGAGCGCTGCGTATGTAAGAGCATCAGCTTTCTTGTCAGCAATACCGATGTGGGAAGGAATCCACTAAAACTTTACTGTGAAGCCTTTGTTGCCGAGTTCTTTCACGAGGGCTAGTGATTTGCGCGGGAACTTGATGGACGGTAGATAATGGTAGAGTTGTCGCCACGCGGCCTTTGAGTCCAAATGGAGAACCACGTTCTGTGGAGGCAAAGTCTTTAGTTTGCGTGGAGCAGTAGCTATTCCCACGCCTTCCACAGCTGTCGACAAAGCTATACAGTCCTGACGGCCAGACCACATATATCTCAGAGAGGGAATATAGAATGTAGCTGCGCAGCGGTCTTCGTCTCCTTTAACAGAGCCGCCTGTGTATACTTGTAGGTGATTCGGGTAAATCGGGCTCAAATGTACCAGAACTAGTGACTTGGCTTCTGCAGATGGAATGCAGATCTTTGACTGCATACGTGCTAGACTTAAATTTCATGTGATATCTTCGAATGTCCAGGGCAGGTCTACTTTTTCCCTCTGTCTCGAGCAGCGCAATCCGAAAGATCGAAGCGTGTTCAGTGATGCATAAAAATGTAACAGATGCCACTGCGGTATCACAGTCATAATCGCTGTCTTTAAAAGCTCTGTGAGCTAATTTCTTTGCATTAGACAAACAAATAGTGAAATATAATGATAAGACAGGTAAAGTAGCAGCAACTGAGGACATAACGTACCTTCGATTAAACAGAGTCTGCGAATTGCCCTTTTACTTTTGATGACAAGTGCTCTGGTGTTTTATGCTTTCTATTACAAGATGTTGAGAAATCAGTCTTAAAGTCTGTGGTGATACAATTGTCGGCGTTTCAAAGTAATATCAGAGTGGGAATTCTTAGATTACCATACTGTTTGACAAGCCTTGCTTCCGTCGCAAAACTTGGTACAAACATGAAATAAATAAGCAAATGCTCACAAGCCGGCTTAGAACCGTGTGATTACGACTGGTGAGCAACATGGTTTAAGCGACGCACGCAGCCTATTAGAATTTAGTGATTTGATTTCTTGAGTGTCCATCATTGGTGCTAAAAGAAGACTTGTTGCTGAGCCAATAAAAAAGAAAGAGAAAACTGTTTTAATGCTTCTGTTCTATAAAACTAGTACAAAGGGTAGCAAAGTTAGTAGCTGCCATGCCTATCAGGGATTCTGAGAATCTGGGGACGAATTCACAAACTTTTTTTTTTTCATAAGTGCTCTTTTCCGCTGTGCGACCGCCTTCGCCAATGATATGCCGGCATCAAGATTTGCTGGAACGTGTTCTTGCGAACAATCATAGCGTAGGAGCTCCTTGTGAATACGGGCCCTGGTTGCTGCACCCCCACGTGGTCTGCCTTGACCTTCACGTGATGCTGTAATCAGTAACGTAGTACACTGTGTGTGGCCTATAGGCGAACTTAACAGCGACGGGGAGAATAAAGTATCTCCTTCACGCTCTCTTCATTTTATAATCCTGTCTATGCCTGTCTAGATTGTTCGTCCACTGATTCTACGAGCGAGTGCGTTTCAGCATAATTGGGCTGATATAATACCCCTGCAATATATTAGGTGCCTCTGTTCTGAGAACTTTAAGCTTTATTCCTTTTGTTGATTATTCCCAACGATGTTAGCTCAGATCGCTATACTCAGATGTTCTACTTTTATGTGTGCGTGACATGCTTGTTCATCTTTGTATATTAGTTATTGTGTTTGCTTTTTACTCTCATAGTGCATAGGTATTTTATACATATGCTTGTTTATCTTTGTGTAATAGTTTTTGTTTTTGCTTTTTACTGAAATAGTGCATTGGTATTTTAGATGCTTTATATGCTGCATCATTTGCCTAACTTATAGTATATGTCTCTTGGTACTTATTTCTGATGTTCACCCTACAATATTGCTCTAAGGGCGCTGTAGATATTGTATATAAATAAGTAAATAAATAAATAAATAAATAAATAAATAAATAAATAAATAAATAAATAAATAAATAAATAAATAAATAAATAAATAAATAAATAAATAAATAAATAAATAAATAAATAAATAAATAAACGGCAGTTTTGGACAGAGTTATACGTATGCTGTAAAAACGTTTTTCTTTGTCTTCTTCTTTAAGGATGTGAAAGCTCAGTACATAAATTATGCGAAGCCACCGGCAAACTTCAATTTGTGCAGTATTTTTTCGGAAAACTTGCTTTCCTACTGAAAGAAGGATCTTCGCGATGTTGTAAGTTCGCATGTTTTCTGGCACCTAAATTTCAGCCCCGCTCGCGATACAATACTTTATACCCATTTCTATAGAAGTGCCGTACTTCAAGAGAGACAACTGAGAAGGACTAAGACATTTTTCAGCTCTAATCTGTTCAATATCGTTGCGTGAATGGTGCGCTCAGCATGTAGTAGCTACTTGGTCTCCCCGATCTCGCTTGTGCCGCTCTGTTAGCTATGCTTTACTCTCGCAAAATGACGTTTTTTCTAGGAAGGGTGCTTTTATGCGGATCACAGCTCCACGCAGCTGCGTTCAAGTGGGGTATTCATTTGTTTAAAAGTTTGATACTGCCAGCGTAGAGCGGTATACACATTCGTTGTAATTAACGCATGTGCCCAAACTTTATCTGTTCTTTGGAATGCAGGATACTTTTAGGATTTCTAGTCATCGCCGTTGTTGGCAGTACATCAGTCGACCTCTTCATACAGTCCAGGCGAAAACTTCCTGGAAAACAAAGTGAGTTTAGAACTTTATTTTGGGTATTTGATGAATATATCGCTACACGCGTGTTGACGCGACGTCAATCACGCGACGTGATTTTATTACATGGAGCTCCACGACAACTTCTCACAGACCGTGGCCGGACATTCCGATCAAAAGTTATCGCAGACATCGTGCAGTCCTGTGCAACGAGGCACAAGCTATCCATGTCATACCATGCACAAACAAATGGCCTCACGGAGCGTCTGAATCGCACTCTCACAGACATGCTCGCGAAATACGTCTTTTCAGACCACACTGACTGGGACCTCGCTCTACCGTTTGTCACGTTTGCTTATAATTCCTCGCGCCACGACTCAGCCGGTTATTCCCCATTTTTCCCTTCTGTGTGGCCGAGAACCAGTACTGCCCCTCGACACAACACTCCCTGTTCACGCGGCACCGACCAGTGAATATGCACTTGATGCCATCGCCCGCGCTGCCCATGCAAAGGAAATTGCCCGTGACCGCCTTCTGAACTCCCAAGAGAGTCAAAGGCGGTTGTACGACCGGCGACACCGACACGTGCACTTCCCGCCTTGTTCTTTGGTGCTTCTATGGTCTCCGCCGCGTCGGGTCGGCCTGTCTGAAAAACTGCTGTCTCGTTACACAGGCCCATACCGAGTGCTTCGTGCCGTGACTCTCGTCACCTACGAGATCGCCCCTGACACCCCATCTGCTTCCCAGTCCAGTGATATCGTGCACGTTACACGACTGAAGCAGTATCACCCTCCCAGTGATGATATTTAGACGCTCCGAGACGTCGCTTCTGCCACCGGGAGATTATGCTACAAGCGTGTTGTATTTGGCTGTTTGAACGAGGCGCGAGAGCGCCATCACTCGAGAAAAGAAGAGGAAGAACGAACTGGGCTCGCGCTGTGAACCCAACCGGTCAGCGCTGCAGCCGTTGTTGTAAATACAATATGTAAATAGTTGCTCGTCTAATTGACTCGTCCTTCGCGTAACAATATGGCTGCTTTCAAAGTAACCTAACCCAGGTGCTTGATATTCCTCTTTTCTGAAGACTATACATATATATTGCGAAAACCTCACGTCTTGCAGGTAGCGGAGTTCCAACAGTTCAGCAGGATTACTTGAAGAGGGAGATGTTATTTGCACGAGAAGAACAAACTTTCAGATACTTCATTGGTAGAACGTCTCTAATTAAAACTGATTAGCTACAACAGGGTACATGTCGTAATTGCGGAGTTGAAGCAGGACAACTACGTTTCTTGCAGTAGGAACACTGTAACTAGTACCCATTTTGAGATATACATCGCTCAAAGTGGTCATTGAAGTCAACTGACAATGAAGCCAATGAAGCGTACAACAAATTATTATTTGTTTTTAAATGAAATGTAGAATAAATTACTAATGAGGTTGAAGTTTTGCGATAAGCCTCATATTCTTCACATTGATCATATGAAGATTATCGCAAGTTTAACGCATTTTTGGACGCAGCGAATCAAGTTCCCATTTGATTTTGATTTTCCTTCCGTTCATTTCCTTACACTTATGCTCCAGATATTTACGGCACTCATATCCTGCCAATACCCACTGTGTATACTTGCTGTAATTCTATTAGGTTGATTTAATGAAAATGATGCCCTCAAAAATTCACAAATGATGCTCTAGCAAGGTCTATGTCATTCTCCACGGTGCCTCTGAGATCGGCAGGAGCTGCAGGCCACTGCGGCACTTGTACATTAATTAAATGTGTTTCACTTCACGGAATGAAATTCTCGCTGAGAAAGTGGAATATTCACTGTTGCCTTAAACATACACGTGAGACACGACAAAGCTCTCCGAACCTGCTTCGCTCGAGAGCTTATTGGTTTTCACGGCGGAATGACAACTACAAATACGTGGATCTGGTTTCCGCCTACACACCTGCTAGCTGTAAGGTATTAATCTATATTATATCTCGAAAACAGACGAGTAGCGTTGCCTTTAAAAAATTTCAGCGGATCGCACTGGCTGTCGATAGATTTCCAATGGCTTTAATAGGGCCTGCAAGATCTCATTCCGAATACGCCCATGATAAGGGAACAAAAGAATTCTCAGGCCACTGCATTACGCCTTCGCAATTTCACATATAAGTGGGGGTGATACAAGCGAAGCTAGCCTGACTGACAAGGCTGATAATAGTTCCAAGTGGCAATTACGTATGGACACTCTCTTTCCTTGTGACAAGTATATGTGTCACCATTAGTTCATCAGTTCAGCCTCTCGTATGACAGCACAATGCACGATACATTCTTGCATATAGCGGAATAATACCATAGCCGAAAGACGCGAAAATAAAACAAAAAAATCACTCGCCAGCCCGGCCCTGCGAAAGTAGATGTCCAGCGAAGCTGTTGAAAACAACCACTACAACCGCTGAGGGGGGTAGGCTATGCTTTATTGCTCAATTCCTCCTTTGGCGCATTATTGAGCTACAAGAGAATGTGGACGTGCGCACGCCCCATGTGCTGGAATTCTACGGCAAAGCGACCAGTAGCAACACACCGCCGCTGCTCGTATTGCCTTTTCTTTTCCCTTTGCCACTCCTCGCATTCACGCTGCTCCTCAAGAGTCCTAACTATCGGTTGCCTACTCATATCGGTGCTGCAACAACAATGAAATCAGTTGCTAGGCTGGTTATTTTATATATGAAAGGCTAATGACGTCACTTCCCACTTCACAAGCTGCCGCGGCCGCGGCAGCTTGCGAAACAGTAATCATTACCGGGAAATGCATTCGGGGAGCGCTACGTGATTCGAATTGCTAGCAGGAGCGCCTTATCATCAATTATGTGGTCTGGATGCTTCCTTTGTGCTTGTTCTTTATTGAAACGAATGCTGTGCTGTAGGTTTTATGCGTGCTATCAAAGAATACACGCATTTTCCCCTTCAATGCACTTTTCGCTTTGTGGGGGCCAACGAATTCGCTGCTTTAGTGTTGGGAAAAAGACCAGTAATTTGAAAACATTGTCGAAGCCCCCTGTTCTGTGGTAGACCGACTTAGGTTGATGATAGGGCGTTGATAATAGGTTGTGGATGATAGGGTGTTGATGATAGGATGTTGATGATAGGGTGTTGATGATAGGGTGTTGATGATACGGTTGTGATGATAGTGTTAAGGTGTGTATTACGACTCTGCTTGTTCCGAATAAATATTGATGTTGAGACTGTAAAAGCTCCTGCTATCTCGCAATTTCCATTATCAAACGGTGCCAAGATAAATACACCTAATCATACGCGATAGGAAACGTATGATTCAACATGGGCAGCCAGCTGCTGTAAGTTACCGGCTATTTCGATAAAAACGCGGTATTTATGAATCTCAGGTACGCTCATCGGACTTGCCACAACGTTCTCCGCGGCGGCAAACACGCGAGCGCTGTTCAAGGTTGCCGACAAGACCGACCCCGACCAGTATCCGCTGCAGTTCATGCATGGCTTGCGGTTCTTCAGCCTCGCCTACATCGTGATGGGCCACTCCTACCAGACCATGTCGGATACGTGGTGTGAGCAAGTTATAGAAAATTGTCTTTCTCGGTTGCGTGTGTATGTTTTTAGTTGCTGTTGTTGCTTTGTGAATAGAACTACATAGAGAAAGAGTTCCAAAAGTAGCTTCAACCTCAAAGCATATATATGCTAGAGCTAAAAGGAAGAAAAGTATGAGCTGACGTGCACGCGTAAAAATGCAATGACACAGCGCTATACGACAAAAGCCAAAAGGCAAACTGTACACGCTGCTGCGTGTACAGTTTTACTGAGGCTGAGGGAACATGTGAAAATGCCGTTAATCGAGGATGCATGCACGGCATATTTTTTTTCTGCAGGGGGGAGGGGGGGGGGGGTTCTAGGCCGTTCTGCGGTCTCTAGCTGTCTCGACTTTGTCTTGCTAAGCTGAATATAAGAAGTATATTTCAGCTCAAAAACTATCAATGCACGATAGATACCTTTCATGTTGCCTGTATAATAATTTGCACTGTCTACAATTTCCATTAGATTTCACAGTACAAAAACTAACAAAGATTAAATAATAATCATTTAGCTACATTCGCTTCCTTAGCTCCCATCAGCGTGGCTTGTAGCACCAGACACCTTTACACGCGACTTCTTCAACGAATGCGACTGAAAAACGATCTTTTAAGTTGTTAAACTGCATGCAGAGAGATAGTGTTTATTGAGAAAACACACCTCTCGCCTAATTTTTGGATTACTGCGTGCACTTGTGGGATTGATGTGAATCCTTAATAATCCAAGAGTGATCGCTTACACAAAACTCACACCTTTTCTCCAGGTGGCACATTATATCAGAGATTTCTGCACATAACGACTACATATGCCATTACAGACTGTATTTTTCGTTTCCTTTTCGCGAAGAGGTCTTGCTTATGATAGAGTTGCTTGCCCTGTTGTCTCTGTACATGTAAGGGGGAGGGGAGGCGTCAAGCTCGTTTCAGTTGGTACTCTCGGCCCCTTCATCCGCGTGGGGAAACTAAAGCTTTTTTGTATTAGGCATACCCAATAAAAGACAAATAACCCATAGGAACCCACTTGTATTCACGTACATTAACTTGTGGATAAATTACTCGGAAGCTGCAGCAGACTTCAATTAATCATATGCTGAAGTCATTTGGCATGCGAGGCGGCTGGCGCTGTCCAAATGATATGTTGTAACACGTGCAAGTAGCCTTATAAATTCGGTCGCTGATCAAGTGGCGCCGGGTAGTGCTTCTACAATACAGCATGATTTTTACTTTTAGTGAGATATATTATAAGCTCTTGTTTGGACAACCTCTGCAGGCTCCCCGATTATCAGCACAGTTTTTGATTAGCTCGTCTGCCGTTATATATGGCGCTTTCTAAACACAAGCGACATTTATGAATCGTTCGTGCAGATGAGTACACATTTTACTGTAATTCATTTATTTATATGCTCAACCACAAGTCACATAACGGGACATGCGCTCTAATTCTTGGCCTCCTGCCACTGCGAGAAGGGTCCCCTAAATGTCACAGGCAAGCCATATGTAAGGGTGTCATAATAATCGTCGGCTGTGTAAATGTTCACGCATTTTAATTGCAGACAGCTGAAACCCCTGAGTGCCAAATGACGCTTTATGAATTTCTTTTGTTTATGCGCGATTGAAGGACTGTATTAGTGCACTTGCAAATGAGCGCAAAAAGCCAAGAAAGCACAAAGGTACATTAATCGGTTACTACATTTTAACAGTGTGTTACCTTATCTTCTGTTTGCATCACTTCCACGGGTCAGTTAAATATTTTGGCCCGAAATATTTAAGCATACGTTCTTTCTTATCCTTTCAGCACGCCTGCAAAACATGTTCAGCGCAGTGAATTATTGGCCCAACCAGATGATAGTGGTGGGATTCAGCAGTGTTGATACATTCTTTTTTCTTAGGTAAGCTAATATTTACACATTTTCTCCCAGAAAGCGCGATTGGTGATTCTGGCCTTGGAGCAGGCACTTGATAATAGAAGAAAGTGAGCGGCGTGGAGCAGATGCATGAGGTTCCTGATCGTAGCGGCCACAGCACGAAAAGCAGCTGTGCTCTACACAATAGGCACAGATAAAATATTTTTTTAATTTGGATAACAAAGGAACCGTAACAATAAATATTTTTTAATTATTCGAGAATTTAAAACAGAAGAAGGGTTTAATGTGTGGCGTGATGAACAGTGGTAACGGAATCTATAGATATCTATCGACATCTACAAATTATTAGTGGTACGTGTAGATAGAGATTTTCAGATAACTTTTGAAATTCAAGCTTTTTGTGTCCTTGATTAAGTCATGTCGCTAGACACTTTGTGAGTAGCGGTGCACTGATTGCATTATGCTAGTGGCTTTTTTTTTACCCGTTCTATATCTACTTGTAAAGAATAACATAAATGATGCCGCTTATTTGTGGCAGACTTCTCATTTCGCGGCGACTGTATCTTATTCGAGTAACATGCTGCTCTCGTACACGCTATGGCGTTTGATTGCCAAGTGACAACTGCAACAATACCGAGCGTTCTAGATGTTATAGGGACGAACACAATAACAGCTACTAGGGTCGTTGAATTTCTGCATAAAGCAGTTGTATGCATTTATTTGACTTCGCGCGAGAACGACTTTTCTTACATAAGCAAGTGCTGGCGAAAAAAAAAACCACAAAATTGTAATTGTTTTACTCCCTTTTCCAGAGCAGGCAGAAAATCATATTCCAGCCAGTGATCGATGGTCATTCCTATATATTGCACATGAGAAGACCAGTAGCCGCGAGCGATTCCGCTCGAGTCTACAGTTGCTTTTTTGGTAATAATTTGTTTAGGCTCAATAACGCAGCTTTATGAATAGAATATGTTCTCAGTACTGGCAAGAAGCAACTTTGGATTTCTTCCAGTATCTCTAGGTTTTTCCTTACTGCTTGAATATAAAACAGTCTCTAAAATTCATAGGTTTCCTTCTGGGGTTTTTCGGCTAGTCCTCGAGTGAAATCTGATGCATTTTGAATGCACAGGTAAAATAATTCTCTACACAGATGTTTGATGCATTCTGCGGGTCTTTCGGTACGACTGTTCACACTAATTTTAGCTCGTGGGAACACCAGTCCGAGGTCAGGAGGGTTGGGGCAATTTTGTGGCTAGCATGCAGAACCACGAGAAAAATTACGTTCTAACGACATAGCTGCAGTTATCGAGCAATGGCAAAACTACGCACTCACAAAGTGCAGAACACCTCCTTTTTGCGCATTAATTTTTTCAAATAATGTAGAATCCCGATTTTGGTGGGAGATATGGAAAAATAAGGTGATTGCTCACACCTGTCTCTGTGAATTGATTCTCACCAATATACTGCGACTGACATCCTGCTGAAAAATTAATTCATTGCGAACAGAATGTTTAATTCATTCATTTACGCTAAAGGAAACAGAGTGTTGTGTTCTGTGTAGCTATTTCTGCTCCGACTAAAATGAATATTGAAATTGTGTTTCAGCGGGTTCTTCCTTTGCCTCACCCTCATGAAGCAAAAATTGACCGGGCCCCATGTCTTCATTATTGGACTGCTTCGAAGGATTATCAGGTAGGCATGTCTTGCCCGTTTTCATATATTAGACGAACCAGCAACTATATGTACGATAAAGCTCTTGTGTGGGCTAGTTGGTGCATTCTAAAACAAATAACGAGGCAGCGCGAAAAAACGCGGAGGAAGACAGATATGTTGACAGTACGGGCGCAAACTTCCAACTAGATTTTCAGATCATGAAAGCGAGCCTATATGAATACACATCAGGTCAACACGTGCCATACAACAGTAATAAATATTTTTTAATGTGCTGCCATGATAGCCCTATCAGAGACACCCCCCCCCCCCTCCCCAACCCCATAAGCTTGTCTATCGTCCCGTCCCTCACATGCGCGGATACGTAAAATCAGTCTACCGCGTGAAGCTACACAATAAAAAAAAAACATCCTGAAGCTATGATATAACGAAACACTGTGTGTCGACTAAACCAATCCATCTAAAACTTGCAGCTCATTTGGAAGTAAATTCACAGAAGGCATGCTTACTCATTTGTCAGTATTCTTAGCAATAAAATAAGCTTCAGTGACCGCTCTTTCCAGTTTGTCCTTCGATCTGGACAGGAAGACTGTGTCTTCGAAAATTGGCTTACTGTAATGACTTCGCTGTAAGATTTAGTTTCAATGGTGTGTGTGGCAATTTGGTCCGTTCTAGAAGCGATGCATGCCAAACTGATAGTAACAATCTACCTCATAAACATGCTCCTCAGCGCTGAAGTGACGTGGCGAGCCTTAAAGTTAGCCTCTATACTACAAGAATGTTTTCTTATCTCACTCATAACTACATGTTCAAGGCACACTAAATGGCAGTATTTTAGAATTACATTAGAAAAACTGAACTACGCTGACATATATAGCAGCGAAAACGAGTAATTCCCAATAATTATATAGTTAATTTTTCAGCGAAGCTATTCATCGCTAGGATATCGTGGATTTTTCATGTGCGTAAGCAAAAGCTCAGGTCCCGCGCGAACGTGCTCGTGCCCCTGGTCACGGATCCGTCGTCGTCGTCTTCTACAGCTGGCTCGTCGGCGTCCCTCGGATATGCATTTTGAGTAGATCGTACTTATTAATAAGCACAATTTTCAAGATCAGTAGACTCCAGGTAGATAATAAAGGTTTCTCAGAGATTTTCCGCTGTGCGACCCGCGTCGACCATGTCTACGTTCGCGCCGCCCTCTCTTTGTTGGCGTTCCAAGAGCTTGCGTATTTAGTTTCCTTTCCTTCCGCTCTCCCGTGGTGGCGATGCCATCGAAAGGTCACGCGTGTCTTGTTTCCTCCGGCTCCTCGGGGCGGCGGTCCCGTCGTCCACGCGAATGTATATAAAAAAAACAACAGAAAGGCCAGTTGCCGTTCTTCATTTTAAATTTCACTTCTGTCGTCGTAATGGGGAGGACGCGTATAGTCCGCACTCCCGAGGAGCAACGCGCCTATGAAAAGCGACGGCGACAACATATGCGAGAGTACAATCGGCGCTGGCGGGCCGCAAACACCAATTGTCCACCGATCACGACAAGTAATGACCACCGATCAAAAGCATAAATTTGTGTGCGTACCTTTCATTACGATAACTACCGATCAAGACAAGAAATGTGTTCGTACCTTCGTTCAAAATTCGGCGTCATGTCTGTGCCGTGTGCTAAACACCTTCGCTGGTCACCCACCTTCACAGAGTGGAATGGCTCATGGTTTTTAAAATATTCTTTCGTCATTGCAGGACATGCGTTCCACTCTTCTTTACCGTCATGTGCTTCTACGTGGCTCCACTTTTTACCACTGGCCCAGACACCAAATCGTTCTTTTTAAAGCTTTACGACGACGTAGCGGAAAACTGGTGGCGCATCCTTCTTCAGATCAGAAATTTCTTTGAGCTGACCCCACAGGTAAGCGATGCATGCACCATTAACTAAGCTTTGTTTCGCATGGTTGAGCTTACTCTATAGGCCATGCTGAAACGTGCCTACCTGACGTTCCTGCTTTTGCGTGTCAATGGTCTCCTACCTTGCTTTTGCATGTGAGCGCACACGCCTCGCAGGGTAGGTGGCATCTGCAAATTTCTTTTTCCTTGGGTAAGTGGACAGTTTCGAGGCGTTTAAGACTTAGGTTGGTTTTCGACTTTGCTAAGAAAAAAAGAGACTGCAATTCAGGTTCTATGACAACACCAAGAAGCGACAGGCCTAATGAATATAACGTGTGGTTTACGCGCTCCTGTTCAACGGGACTGCGCCTCCTCTGGCTCGTTCAAGCGATACGCTCTCCTTAACTAGTTCTCAGATCTCCTTGTTTTCCTCCAATTTCCGGCCATTATATAGCTGAGTACTGGTAGAATGCACTAATATACTTTATATTTCAATGATGCCGGTGCGCTGCCTTTCATGACTCGACAGTGTCTGCCATATACGCTCCCATATTTTATTTATCTCGAAATTTCATTTTCCTGTTAAAGGTCTCGCGTCACAAATGGCCCACATAAACGCGCTCCTTCACAGATTGACCAGAGGAGGCTCACTACCAAACATGAATTCTTGTTGCCTTGTTATGCTATCAAGCATGACATACATTTTTGGTATATCAGTCTTAAAACCTACCCTTTGACGTTGCTTACTTATGTTTCTCCATAATTTGTTCGAAGCAACGTCGAGAGATGCTATAGAGGGTCTTGTCACCTGCAAAGTGAAGGTTCCGGAATATATTCCCCGTTAATCCGTGTACATATCCCCTAGCAACCCAGTGTTGTAAATGTGGGCCTATTCGAATATAGGCCGAAGGTTTTTTCCACAGTTCTTAGCCTTGAAGTCACTTCCCGCCTCATATGCGAGGTTGATAGATGCAGTTACTATTTCAATATGGCGGCAGCAGCAACACATTCACGGCGATCCAGATTTTAGAAGACAGTGTAAATTCTAGCAACTAATAAGCCTTGGAACGTAGGCCAGATGAGGAAGTACCATGTTTTGGGCGTATAACGCACATCGTAAATCCGTAACACTTAGTAGTTAAAGTGAGGTGCAGATTATATGGAAATTTCACCTTCAGGTGTGACTTCACGGCAGCGCATTTAACTTTATGGTGTGGCTTCACGGCAGTGCGAATTTTGTTTTGTGATATTGCTTCACGGCAGCGCCGCATGCACTGCTGTAATGCAACATCAAAAGGCGACAATCGCGCTTTCGTGAAGTCAGTCAGTCCTCAATGCGAACTTCGCATATAACTCTCTCTGAATATTCCTATTCTTCCAGAGGCTTTCAATTATTCATTATCTTGAGCAATTCCCGTCGAGTCTGAATATTCTGTCAGCTTCTGTATACTGCCTTATATTAGTGTGCATACTTCAGTTATTTTTCTCGGGTCTCCCAAATGCACCCTCGCCTTATAATCGTAATCGCCTTATAACCGAATAATTATGGTACCTCTTGCAATGCATGCGGTAAATCTCACCGTCCTCAGTGATTTAAGGCACTTGATGATAGGCATAAAATGTTTTTTCGATGCTTTAGAATGCGTTACTACGATTTAGTTTGTTTCTTTGTCTGTTTGGGGCTGAAAGAGCTTTATTTTTTGTATGGTGCATCGGGCAAGTCCCAAAGTTGAATTGAATTCTAGCGTTTACGTGCCAAAATTACGATTTGATTATGAGGCACGCCGTAGTGAGGGACTCCGGAATAATTTTGACCCCCAGGGGATGCTTAACGTGCCCCCGATGCAGGGACACAGGCGTTTTTGCATTTCGCCCCCATCGAAATGCGGCCGCCGCGGCCGGGATTTCATCCTGCGACCTCGTGATTAGGAGCGCAACACCACAGCCACTAAGCCACCGCGGCGGGTAGTCCCAGAGTCGGTGAAATTGATGTTACATAGCGACTCGCAACCGAATGAATAAGTCAATAGACAATGAAGCCAAGGAAAACGTAAGCAAAATTATTGTGTTTTTAATTATAAATATTGAGATAACAATAAAAAGGGAAGTGAAAGAAAAGCAGCTTGCCATCGCAATCAGCCGAATCCACTACTTCACATGACACGTGCGATGCTTTACATAGCATACTTGTCATAAATTGTGTCTGCGTACCGCCCCTGTGTGATATATGTCTGTATTTGTTTTCTGGCGCCCAGTTGTCCTCAAGCTACTTTTATTGCGATAGCAATTATATGGACACTCCAAGGGCATTTATGCCGTCGCCATCGTCGTCGTCGTCGCCGTGAGGTTCCGTTTGAAGTTCAACGGCGATAAAATCGTCGCCGCGCGCCGTATTCTCTACGTGCGAGTAACAGTACGCAAGGGACGTGCGCTTTCACGGAGGGCGAACGCACGTCGGAGCGCAAACGCGACTTCTTCCGTCGTGCGAACGGCCGTGGGGGGATGGGAAGGAGGAAGTAGGGATGGGAGGCGACGTTTAGCTGCGGCACCAAATGCGTGTCTTGCGACCGGAACTGGAATCGCGCAGGCGAAAGGAGAAAAGCAGGAAGTCAGCGCGTGAGGGAGGGTTCGCGGCTTCTACTCTGCCAGGAACTGCGTACTTGTACTTCGCGCGGCTGAGGGCTGTCGCGCGCACGGTATCTTGAAAGCAATCTGCAACACGGCTCCTACCTTTGTATGCGCTGTGCTTTCCCCGCTCAGTTTCCGTTGAGGCGATAGACCGCACGAACCTTTGCTCGCTGCTGCTGGTGCGCTTGCTCACGCCAGCGTTTTGACAGCACTTGTGTGCGGTCATCGAGTGTGATCTATTCATGTTTGCTTGTGCGCGCTGACACCATGCTTGTTAATTCAGTTAGTAAGCGAATGGGTCCAAGTTGATGCAGCCGATAAAACTACTATCCTTACTCCGTATAGGTCTCTGCGAGTAAATTTCCTATCGCAATTGATGCTTCGCCTTTCGGCCGAAACTGCGACTTTTATGTAGCTTTTACACTGTGGCTCATTCTGTAATTGACTGGTACGAATGAAGCATTCATTCATTCATTCATATACCGATTGAGCTACGCTGGCGGCAGTCCATTCATCTACCTTCTTGGGTTTTGTGTATATGCAGTAAACCTAGCACTCGGAGTGTTAGCCAGAGCCAATTACGCCCATGACGGCTGATAAAATTCAGTCACCCGCAGATACCACGTGTAAGTTGAGCTTATAGGGCACGAAACTGGCCCATAAAGCCTTGTATAAACCCTTTAAGGCATCAAGGCTGCCATTGTCGACACCTTCACTTTGCGATGATGACTCGCACTACGATCCTCCCATGAACGTCGCCTAAATGGCTCCGCCAATACAGTAGCCGAGTCACTCGTCAAAGTCTGTCACGGATCATGGTGCCTCTCCCTCGTACATATACATTGTGGTGGTAATTTGTGACAACACTGTTAACGATGAAACCATGTTTGTCGTAACTGTACAAAAATCGGTTTGCATGAAGAAATTATAGTTCTCCGTTTTGAGGGACCTCTTCTTCTAGAATTAACTGCACTCACCGTCAAATATATATGCGCGAGTGCCTTGCTTTGCATGCTTTTTCTGGCAGTACCTATCACTGTTGGGCGTTTGACAAAATGCGTATTGAATAAGCTATCCGACTTTGTATTTTCACGATGTTACTTTTGTTTCTTCCGTCCCTCCCGAAAGGCATTCCACCTCATAGGACATATATAAATGTTTGATTTGCAATTTCAGACCGTGCTTGGACATACGTGGTACCTCTCAGCTGACTTCCAGCTCTTCACCATCTCACTTCTGACACTGCTTCTTTTTAAAAGGTAAGTTTGTGTAGAAAAGGCAAGAGAACGAACGTAGCTACAATAGACTTCTACTCATTCATCAAACTAGCTACATAGGGTGCAAATGGTCAACTTGTCAGTCAAATAAGCATGTGTCTCCTAAGAACATTTAAGTTATAAACGCCAGGAAGATCTCGATATTGTAATGAACAAGATAATGTTGTTTCTTTTTTTCAACATTGCCACTGTGTTTCTTGGGAAGCCTTTCACAAAAAACTAGGTTTCAAACACATCATGACCTCGTTTTTTATACGCGTGTTTTCGTTAGAGGCACCCGAAAAAAAATATGCCTTCAAAACTATAATGGCCACCGAAGATGATTGTTTCGTTCGGGAATACGATTTAAAAAACTGTCGGCCCTTCCACTGGGGTGGAGATGGAAGACCAGCGAAGCTGTACTATGATGGGAATTATGTATTTCCAATTATAACTATTAAGATGTGATGGTGTAATTGGTTATTTCAACTATTAAAGAAAGAGAAATATGAATGATCCGGCGGGTTTTCATTTATTTAGTGACCACAGGGACCATGGCCTCATGGTCGCTACGGTACAACGCCATATAGGGTGTACGGCAAAGGTTGGTACGTTCTTCATAAACACGTCACCAACGCCGCGCGCGATCGGTGCGAACGTGGGCAAAACGCCGCTGCCATCGACAACAGTTGTGTGCGTTGTTTGTGCGACCTCTTCACAACCGCTGTCAAAACGCTGGCTGCATGACGAACGGCTGAACGCCGTTGTCGACACTGTTAGGGGAGAGGCGGGCAAGAGCCCAGGGAGAATCGGCGGCAGAGGCCGGCAGGGCTGTGCGCATGCGGCGCAGTGGGAGAGCGGGCACGCACACGCACAGTCTATCTCGATGCCCTCCTCGCCCACCACTCCCCTTCCACTGGGAAGTCGCGTTTGCTCTCCGCCGTGCGTCGCTCCCCGTGAAAACGCGCGTCCCTCGCCCTCGCGCGCTTTCACTCGCACATACAGCATACGGCCAATGAGAGTTTTTTTCTATTGCCGGACGCGACGATCGAAAGGTGAGCCCTTAACAGCTTCGCTGTAAAAAAAAAAAAAAAAGGTACGCCATAAAGATGTTATTCAGTAATAAAATGTCTGGGATTTTGGCCCTATGTCACATTGATGAAGGATCTCCTACACAAGAAAAAGAAAGAATGCTCGTTATCTTAACAGGGCCGAATTTTGCGAAAGCTGGGCCACTGATGCGTAGGCCTCGATATGTGTGTCTTCAGTCGTATTTATTATTTAGAATTCATCTGGCTATCTTGCTATTCCTAATGCACGTGTACAAGTCTGTTGTGTTGATTGCACATGTATATTTGATAATGTTTTTATGTTTCGTCACATGTTTCGTCACCACTCGACTTCCTACCATTAAAACCAGTTGAAAGTTCGCGCTTGTGTCTGTAGATTTAAGTGGTGCGCAAATAACATTTATCAAGAATTGTTACCAACTAGCCCAAAGCAGTACGCTTCTAATGCAGACTGGTTGGTTAGAAAGCTACACAGGCCGCCTACGTCCTGATACGGTGTCCCGGTCAGTTTATGAAGAAGAAAAAACACCCGATAAGGCTGAAATTTTATGATCTAATCTGTGCTTTACAATACACGATTACAAGCTTTACAAAACACGATTATAATCAATTTATGGCAGCAGCCAGGAACATAAGCACAAGTGGTACCACACGAGCGCTTACAAACTCTATAGGAGGATAAACGTCGGCCTTACATTGCCAGAGAATCCGAGTTGACAGACATAAGTAACTTGTAATTATCATTCTAAGTATTGGCTTGCAAAATAGGTGTAGCAAGTAGAAGCGCATCATCACTCTACTTTGAAAACACCCTGGTACAAAAATAGTTCGCGCAAATGCATTCAGGCATGTTAACTTGAAGTATACAAGCGATGTGGATCATAAAAAAATTAGCGTAGCTTGCACTAGAGGCGCAATGCTAAAGAGACAGCGGAGTTGATGAGCACCTAGCTAGTCCTGGCTTTTGGGCTAGGTTAAGCACTACCAAGTCAACCCAAGCATTTTCCGGAATTTATTGATTATTGATCAATTAAGTAATGATTGGCTATCGATTGGCTATCGCAAGGTATTGGCCACGTATTTGGGCTAGGCTAAGCACTACCAAGTCATCCCCAGTATTTTCCGGAATTTATTGAATATTGAACGATTATCGATTAGCTATTCATTGGCTACCGATTTGCTATCGATGACTGCCTAAGCTTAAGTAGTCCCAACCATGCTTAACTAGACTTGGGCAGACTCAGCTTCGCTAGTTCCCAGTTAGGGCCATTGCGCTTGGACCCTTTCTGCACTGCCGCCAGGATCGGGCCACATTTGATGTTCGCACGTTAGGGACTGACGCTCGGTTTAAGCAGCTCCGCTGTTAAAAATGCATTTTACAAGTCGCTCTTTATTTCATTACCTGCAATAGACTCCTACATTCAGGATTTCGATGCCTACATATAATTTCAGTCACACATCATGCCGCGTGGAAACCCAGGCAAATAGAAAAATGCATATTTTCACGTATTCTATTTATTATCCAAGTTCAAGTATTACGACACACACATTAATACGGGTAAACTAATAGCGCCTAATTAGGCCCTACGTGCACCATGTCTTGTTTGTTCCTAGCTCCGATTCTAGGATAGCGGGTTCTTTAATAGCTAAACTTCCCGCGCTGTCGCAGTTAACAACAAAAGTCCGGCAGCGTACAGCCTTAACAGAAATATTTTGTTGTTGTTGTGGCTGCTGTTACAATTTGCTCAATTAAATGACATTTGACATTTTTTGAAATCTTAATCTAAGTTTGTACAACTTGCATTTAGAAAATGATGCTTTACTCTTGATTTTTTTAATCCCCATTTTAACCTTGGAACGCTGAGCTCAGGGTGAGTTCATTTTCTTGAAATAGGGGGCTAGAAGAGCAGCTCAGTTTATGAGCAGCCAATGAACAACGTTTAACTAGGTGCCGTATTTTTTAAACATGCGGACGAAACACAGCGTTCGGGCTAATGAGAAATTGTCACACGGACTGTGTGTGGGCTTGATTGCCGCGTCAGTTATTTCCTAACCCCGAAATGCTGTGTGTATGTCTTTATACGCAGCCGGAAAACTCTGGCACTGGGAGCGTTTGCCCTACTGTCTTTAATGGGCTGCGCCTTCGCTACGTGGACCATATCAGGATCGGATATGACTCCTTTTGTCGTGTTTCCTGCCGAGACACCACAGTGAGTACGATGAAAGATCTCCGGCGAACACCGAATATCGTCGCCAGTATATTAATCTTTCAGTGTACCAAATTTCATGTCGCAGAACCTTCTGAGAAACGCATTTTCCGATTCCAGAAGGCTGAACGTATGGTCTCTATGCTGACATGTGCAAAATAAAATCTATGAGAATGAAATTAGGGCTTCGGTTCCAAGGATCCACACCGTCAAGGTTCAATGTGCCCTCGGTACTCTTGAAAAAGGAAAAAAAAAACAAATTTGATTACCTGCCATGTGGCAGCATTTAAGCGCGATGATCTGTACATTCGCCCGTATAATTTCATAATTTTATTCTTATTTTTTATCGTGGTAACAAATTTCGAGGGGAAGTAAATGACGATTACTTTTGCCGAAGTTTCACTTCATTTCTGGCTTCTTTTCGCAAGTACCCAACGACAACACTGGTTTTAGTGAATCGCACGACGTCACCGCGTAAGCAGTGTACGCCAGAGAAACTCGCCAGAGGAAAATCATCGTGGGCTTCATTCCTTGTCTTTCAACTAAATGTTCTGCGCTACCATAACATCGCGTAGCATAAAAAATTGGGACTCAGTGGAACTTACGCAGGGTAACAGAGAAAAGTATTTTATGTCATTGTCAATCGCGCATACGCACCAAGTTACCGCTCAGGCGTTGGCACCAACCGCTAAAATTCACCTATCGTAAACGCAGCCTAACTATAAATTTGACAGTGGCATCAAATGCTTATGTTAGAGATCAGTAAATACGAGTGAACTGCTTTGTAAGCAACAGAAGGAGGTCACAGTCTCAATTCAATATGCGTGAAATATATCTTCCTTAAGCCACCAAGTAATGACCAGTTTCGGAGCTGAGCGGCCGTCTTTCGCCCTGTAATGCGCTACTAATCTATAGACAAAGCGCAATCACGTGTACACATTTCTACTGGGATAAATGTTTTACGTGAGTGTGCCGGTGGCAAGACATAGCAGCAGGGAAGAAGTTTGGGCGTGTTGGTAATTGTACATTGGCACATTGTAATTTTAACTGTGATACATAGCGCTACAACGACACGAGGACTAAGAAGAACACAGGACGAGCGCTAACTTTCAACTAGGGATTTATTGCAGCTGGTGAGCATATATATATATATATATATATATATATACTCACAGGCATGGCACTGTAACAGACACACTGAAGTGAAAGAAGAAAAGGAAAAGCAGTGATGTGGCTAGTATGCCAAAAATTCAAGCTCTGTCTTAGATAAAAGAATAGACGGCGTGCGAACACAATCGACGGCTGCTCTAGCTATCTCTGATGCTTCGACAATGACTCTCGTTATCTTATTCCTGTACCAATAGACATATACAATATATATATATATATATATATATATATATATATATATATATGCTTAACAGCTGCAATAAATCAATTGTTGAAAGTTAGTGCTCGTCCTGTGTTCTTTTTAGTCCGTGTGTACCCCAGTTAAAATTACAAGACAAAGCAGAACGTCTATGTTAAATAGAATCTACAAAAAAAAAATTGCGTGCTTTTTTTCACGTTTGTCCCAAGCACTTTCTATAGGGTCAGGTAGCACACATTAGCAATGGACGTACACATTGCAATGCCGATTGTATATGCCTGATTAAAAAAGGAATCGTGATCAGAATTCTTGTTTTTATTGCTGAGACAGATACGAAACCAACAGGCAAAGCTTTCTCGTGGAATAGAAACGTACATTTCTCAATGCTAAACATTAGGCGAAGCCATGCGTGTCATCCGCGAAGCGTTCTTAGAATGCACAACAGTGCTCTGCGTTCCCTTTCTCGCAGCTGCTAACGACACTGACAGTAAAATGCTGTTTGCTGGACTGGCTCACTGATTGGGATTGTTTCCGCCATACAGTGTATGTTTTTATTTTGATTTTCAGTTTGAACACTTAAAAAGATGCCTGCAAAATTTATTCAAATTAGGTCATTGCAGGTGAACTATCTGCCCAGGCGAACGTTATTTGCAAGTAAAGCCAAAGCAATTAATTCTCTATATAAACTTGTTACAATAATAACATTCTTATTTACAAACTTTATGGCACATGTACATATTGGAAAGTTGATGGAAATCACTATAAAGGTCTACTTCCATGTTTGACCGTTCAAAATGGCCGTGTATACAGAAATAACTGGCATCATGTTATTTGTTCGCATAATCTGATTACGCATGCGGCACCGCGAAGCATGGCTGGTGGTGCAACCGCCCTGTGATGTAATAGGGCGGCATAAAACAAGGCTTCGCCATGCCGCGTGATAAACAGGTCCGTGTGTGTGTTTGTGTGTATCGACTATTTATGCACTCACACAGGAGCTGGGCAAAGATACTTAGCAAATGTATAATGATACAATACAAGATACTCGGGCAGCAGGTATTTGAGATACAGATACCAGATACTACCGCAATCATTGTATCTGATACGATACTTTCCATTTGTATCTTCAGATACTTCGGTACATTCGCAAATTTCTTATTAGAGATCTATATAATGTAGCAGCAAACGTGTATGCGCAAAAATGTTTCCTTGGAAATTTCTTAACTCTGACCAACCTTGTTTTTTTAATGAAATTTCTGTTAGTATGTCAGAATGTTTTGTCTTTCTTGCTCAAAGTACAATATTTACATTGAATTACAATTCATTGGGGTTGCTTTAGCTGCTTAACATGAAAGCTTTTTATGCGGCTGCAGACGTTCGTGCGCTTGTTTTTGTCGAGATGGCGCGATCGAAACCACGTGACTATGCTCCACCAATAGGGACGCGCAGACCTCATCACCTGCCCTCGCTGGAGGACTTTGGCGGAAAGATAAAAGAATTTCGCCTTCTTTAGCTTTATTTAGGTGGCTTAGTGGCAGAAGTATCAGCGTGAGAAGTGGAGTTGAGCCAACGTTTATAGTTTCAATGTTGCGATAGCAGTATCTTGTACCTTAAGATACTCGATACATTCTTTCCTGTATCGGAAATACAGATACTGATACACGTCTTGCCAGACGTATCATGATAGAGATACAAGATATCCAAAGAGTATCTAAGATAGTATCTAAGTTCCACGCATCTTCGATACTGCCCACCACTGACTCACACAAACCTTAGCTGTATATACATTTTAACTCGTTGGATTTGCTGCATTTTTTTAAACAAAAGTGTTTGAAATAAAAAAAAAATGCTCTATACGAAGCGTGAGTACTATATGGAAAGAGCACAGGTGATATTCGTAGGACGCTTGGATCAGCTATGGAACTCTTTAACTGAACAAATTACAAACCAAGGACTTAAGCTGTGAACAGGCGCACGTTTATTGCATAATGCAGAACAATGCCACAGAGGTAAGTTGAGGTGCAGTTGCGTAGCCTTCGGCCGTCACGTGCTGATGGCGTATGGGACGTCAATGACACTGGTTTTTCGCGGTTCTCCAGCATGAGTGGCGTGCTTTCACACAATTGTAAAGGCCTTTGATCGTGAGGTCTCGGTTAATAACACGGACGTCAGGATGTTGTAATTGTGATTCGTGAACTTTAGCGCAACAGGAAATTAAAAGCTACATTCGTCGAATACTGAGGTGTAGGGAATGTGAACATATAGAAATAACCTTTTTTTATTTTCTTCGTGAGCTACCGACATTCTCTATTGTGTTTTGCCATTTTATCATATACTTGGCAGTTCCTTGTATTTTCATTATCCTTCTTTGTTCTTGTTGTTTTGAATTTCAATAATTTTGGGATTACTGGTCGTGCTTAAGGCCAAACTTCCCATTTTTCACATTTAATAAGAAAGAAAGATAATGAGCTGTAGCGGGCTCCGTCAGCATATAGGATATCTACTGAATCGAAAGTATACGTCATCGATGACGAGGTGAAATTCCTTTCATAGTGTCTTCTCTGCTCTGACAGATCTTACGCACATGCACGCACACACGGAACTCACCAGAACTTATCGCGACATCATCTACATTACATCTGCTTCCTTTTATGGACACGTAGTGTGAAAAGCGCTGAGAGCAACTAAACGTGTTTTTCGTCCCTGAACAGGAGATGTTGGCATTTTTAACTACTGTTCTGGCATGAACGAAATCTTCATGTCGAATCGTCGATGTACTGCCTTGCAATACAAAATGCCAAAAGTCAAATAGGCATCTGAGGTGCGAACGGGCGTTCGACGTTGAACAGGAGGCCTAAAATATGGGTCCTATGAGTGCATACGCACTTCAGCCCCAGCGCACTAATAGAGAGCTTTTGATTAGAGGACACAAGAAGCTCGCGTACTGCCACTTAAAAAATGACACGGCAGCGACGCAGGTCACAATCATCATCGATGATTTCCGCACATTTTTTTCATATGTAATGACTTTTTTAGGACGCAGAAAAATTTATTTCATAACATGTAGGCAGGCAGAAGCTGTTGAATTAGATGTTTCCTGTGAAGCTTTATCACTATAATATCATTAGTAGTTTTGCAAATGCTCTGTTTTGTCTTTCTTCAGCTCTAAATTTATATTTTGCAAAGTTAATAATCTCTACTAATAATGCAAATCGGCAGAATACAAAAGAATAGAGTACCTTGCCCCGTACAATAGCCAATAACATGCATTTGGTCGCATCCTCCTATAAAGGTTCGGCATATTTATAAACCTTGGCTAAATTTAGCTGGGACAGCCTGTACAGGTTATTTATCGAAATGATACCTAAGGTCATCCGTATCGGCGTTATGCCTGTTCTATCTTAGGCTAGATAGAGCTTCTATGTGGTGAACACCATCAATAACGCTATCGGTAAGAATATTGTAACGTGTATATATGTGTTGTTCTATTGCAGAGTCGTAATGCGAACCGCCAACGAATACTACATACGGCCTTTCTATCACGCTGTTTGCTACTTCAGCGGTTGTATGGCGTTCCTCCTCATCGACGACATGAAGGAACGAAAGATGTCAAAAGTAAGTTATGAGCTTTCAGTGAGGCGGTTAGTGACGAACGCATGCCGAGAGCAAGCCCGAGATCGCTGTAACTCATCCGTTATCCCAAGAACGCTATATTGTTTTTATTTGATATAATGTGCTGCTTACCATTCGTATACTACGCATCCTGTCAAATGCCTGTATAACTTTCCATTTAATGTACAGGATAGTCGAAAGGACCCTAAGCGCGACATTAAATTACATTAGATCGATCAGGTGTTATTAAAAAAAAGAACTTGGCGGAATTACTGAGCCACAAGTTGACCCTTTGAATTTCGCGCACAAATCAGTGGCGTCAATGGCATTAAAGTGATTTGGCAGACTATCCTTTATTACGGTAATTTCGTGTTAGAGAAGTTCCCTAAAGTTGTATTTTTTTCCCGTGATTTGCACTCTTTAAATTATTTGAATTATGCTGTTTAACGTCTCTCCAAATTGCACAGTGGGTAATGAGGGACTAAGTAGTGGAGGACTCCGGATTAATTTTAACGTTGCAGGGTTCTTTAAGCGCAACCTATGAACACTACACGGGTATTTTTTTCTATTCCGCCCCCATCGGGATGCGGCTGCTGCTGCCGAGATCACACCCGCGACTTCGTGTTTTGCAGCGTAACGCTATAATAGCCACTGAGCTACCGCGGCGGGTAATGGGCTCCTTTTGAAAAATCCTCATACGGGCTCCAAATAAACGTAACCAAATGCTATGACGGCACAACGCGCTGGTGCACGCATGTTTAGGTGGATATAGTCCTTCAGACTTTCTGTTTTCGTCTTTGATCTGGCTTTCCAAGCCTTCGCTCACGGTAATAAGACTGCCCGGTTGTTTTTTGTGTGCGCGTTGCGGATTGGTTTTGGAAACGAGTTATGGGAAAAATAGTTGCGCATGATCATGAAGCCCTGCATTTTGCATGAAGTACAAGAAGAGCGGTGATGTCCGTGTATCCAGCTGTGCACGTATGGTATTTGGCTTGGGTTCGGTCAATATACTCAGGAGGGAGACTCTCCTGCATGTTCTTCAAGAAGTATGTTTTAGCAATCGATGCCCATGCTTCGCTCTAGTGTTTCCGAAAATTGTATAGTGTGATGAAAGCTTGTTTGATTTCACGATGGTATTACATTACTTTATCTAAATACTAATTCTGTTTTGATGTATGCTCGTTTGAGATGATGCGCTCCACGGCGAGCGCATTCCGATGGGCGCGGAATGCAAAAACGATCGCGTACTGTCCGTGATTGCACCCAGTTGGTTCAAATTAATCGGGAGTGCCTAATAATTAGACCGTGTTTTTTTACGTAAGACCCCAGATTTTATTATTTAATTTTAAAGAATGCGCTGTGACATCGTTTGATGTGAATAAATTGCGTAAATAACATTACTAGATCGTGACAGTTGAAGCTTCAAGTTGAAGTACTTTGCCGTAATGAAAAGTCATGGTCAGATATCTTTCATCGGTCAACTCAAATTTAAATTGACTGGATGTTTGAACATACTGTTTTCTCTTGCTCATGGTTGGCCCATTCTTATTTTGTAACATGAGAGGCTCTTCACAGGATCCAATTTGGTGCAAAAGACAAAAGGTACATGTAAAGTCCGACATTCTTGAAAAAGAAAAAGCTTGGTATTTCAGAATTGTTTATTATCTTCATGCAGTGTCTTTTGCTCCTATGTCCATCCAGTGTGTTTTACGCGGCTGCTAGGAGGGCATCCCGTTGCATAGCCTGTAGATACTTCAAAATTCATGAGTGTTTATTCTTTCGAGTTTCCGGCTGTTTTGTTTCTCCCTACACCTATAGGACAGTCATGGGTCTCTGCATACTTGTGCACAGCTGTTGCAGTACTCGTGTTGTGTGCGTCTTTTAGTCGTACCGTTTTTCCAACCCTGCTTTCCTTGAAATGTCAAACCAAATGGGCCCAATCTGGACTTTGATAGTGGCCTTCTTAATAAACAGAGGTAGCAATTGCATGTTGATGATTGCTAATTGGTTCATTTTCATTGAAGCTAATACAGCGCGACTGAAACACATAATACAAAGAAAACACACAGAGGGCAAGCGCTTACAGCCAAATAAATGTTTATTTCAGAAAACGCCAGCATTTTATATTCTGCTCAGAACAACCATGCGTACTGATACAAGAGAAGAATAAATTTTCCAGGCAAGAAGGATAACTTTTTTTGACAATACAAAAGAGGGCGCATTTACACACTTAGCTCCGGCTTTTTATGCAGATTGCTTCTATTATATTTCTTTCATGTTCGCTTTTCCTTTCTTTAAAACCTGGTCTTCCCAAACAATGGAGCTAGCGCATGCGTACATTTTGCAATGGCCGGCTATATGGCTACCGTACCCATTCTTAACGTTATCACTGTTTTAACGGGCTCGATCGTTGAAACAATGTTCCGTTTGACCTATATAAACTTTACCACAGCCTAGTAATTACGAATGAGTCGGGATTCGGTAGAAGAAATGGAGGACAATGCCAATTGCAAGTCATGGTGATCAGAAGAAACCATAAAACACCTGCGGTGTGGCTGCTCACCGTACGAAGATGAGAGGCTTGCCATTCGGACAGCTCTAGGCCACTTAGATGGCAGGCCTTTTACAGAAGAGAAGGTCCTGGGACCGTCGCATCGTGCGTCTGCGATTTGTAAAGCTACAGAAACGCTGTTGCTCTTCTTGAGATGCACCAGCCTTTGTGACGGCTTGTGAAGAACTGTTGTACCATGAACACTTCATTGTGTGTGTACCAGTGCAAAGTCTGAACTTCTGTCCTGCTTCTGACATTTCAGTCCCCTTTTCCCCTTCTTCTGAGCAGGGTAGCCAATCGGGCTCAGCCTCGTTAACCTCCCTGCCTTTGCTTTATGACTTCTCTCAATCTAACCACACCATATCGGTATCTGAAAAACAACGTTGGAAGTACAGTCTGCGACTTCAGTTTGATCATTCGTTGCTTTGATGAAACTTGGTTTGATGTTTGTAATTATGCTACAGGTACTTCAGGTTTTGTGTGACTCCTGCGCTCCGCTTGTGCAGTAGTACGTACGGCATCAAAAGGGACGCATGCAAGGTTTTTGTCTTGTTCAGGCCGTACAGATGGTGTGTTGGTGTCTGGCCGTTGCCTGCGGCCTTTGCTGCATCTTCATGAAGCACGCCTGGTACGCGAACCGGAATCCCACTTCGGAGGCCGGGAAGCTATTTACGGCGTTTTTCGACCGCGTTCTGTGGTCGCTGTTTCTCTTCTGGATCACGCTGGCGTGCTCCACGGGCCGAGGAGGTGAGGCTGCTTTGACTCGGTTCTTTTTAATCTTGATACTGTCTTCAGAAGATTGAATTTTCTTTTTTTATGTTCTTGAAAAGGTCGCTGACGGAATCTCAGTGCTCGTCGGTAAAAATAATTTACCATAACAGTGCCGAGTGTTTACGAATAACGGCATGAGCATGTGAGCCACTGAGCATCAAAACACGTAGTATCGAGTATAACAGCAATTAAGAATATCGATTACAAGTTGTGTTAGTTACATTTACTTCCACAGCAGCAAGTGCACAGAATAAAGCACGTGACTAAAATAACATTGTTCGGAGCGAATGTTTAATAAAAAGTCACTTTAGTTTTCATGCTTTAATCAGTGTATTATTTAATATTGTGCTGGATCGAATTTATCGCACATTTGAAGCTTGCATAATATTCACAACCTTTGACTATGTACAACGAAAGGAATTCTTGCAGGAATTCCTTTACAGCTCTCTCTCGGCTCACGGCGTCGCACTTTTATTATTGCGTTTAACACGTTGCTTATGACAATGCTTTGTGGTTCACTATATTTATTCAGGTTATATGTCGTACGGTTAAGGCAGGTCTAGCAGAGTCACCGCTGTGTATGTTCTTTGTCTTAGGCTTTGTTCGCTTGCCATAATCATCCATACTCCCTTTGGATAGCTTGATATTATCACTGATAGTGTGCCGTCGCTCTTTTTATCCTGCAGGGGTCCTAAGCAAGTTCCTGTCATTCAACGCTTTCGTGCCGCTCAGCAAACTGTCGTTCGGCGTCTACCTTATCCACTACCCTTTCATCCAACTTATGCTGCACGCGTCCAGAGAGCGCGTGTTCTGGTCACACTTCAATCAGGTAAACATTTATGAAGTGCGTCCTAAGGTAAAAATGTAGGAGATCAGTGGTGAATATATAAGGTAAAATATGTTATACAAAAAATTTTCGGAAACCTCGCAATTAAGCATGAACTGCGGCAACAAATGCGCCCTGTTGTCGGCACGCTACAAACACCTTACCCTGTTTGAGATATTGCCATTCCGATGGCAGTCATAAGTATACATGTAGCCTTTTAACTATGTTTCTGTTTATTTATCTCAGCCTGATATGCTCCCCGCAAATAATTTTATTTTATTTTTTTATTTTCGACACAATTAAAGAACACCTTCAATTTCTTAAGGAAGCAAATGCTGCGATGGGGCTGGGAATATATTTTACCGTGGTCACACATGGCTGTCTGATCGCATTGCGCAGTCAACGATGAAGTCAAGAGGACAGTCACAGTCAAGCAACTAGATACCAAAGCTGGTCACGAAACAAGCTATTTTAGTGAATCTTTATGCAGCAATGGACAATGGCACGCGAAGAGTGCCGCTGTTTCGTCCAGAAGGAATGATGTGGCACATGTTAAGTTCTAGCTGTGAAAGTTTACACCACATGAAAAATTACTTCTGGTCATTCTGGACCAGGATGAATTTTTTTTCAACTGCGAAGTTTTCTATAGAGAAAGCCGCATGGTTTCCTTTGTAAGCTTCGTGCTGCAGTCGGATGGATGATAATTTCCCCGTGCACGAGAAATAAAAATATATATGAAATATTGCAACGGCAATGCTAAATCACGACATGTATTTTTGTGGACACTTTAAACGTAGCAGTATGTTTAACGCGTATGTGTATATGTGTACTGGACCTATGCCACATTCAGCGAATAGTTGCGGTCAGATATGTACGATCCCGGCATACTGCGGTATGTAAAATTGTTAGCTAGGGTAAAGGGCAGTGATCATAGATTACTTAGGTCTAGGATTGTTCTCAATTTGAAGAGAGCAAGAGCAAAATTACTCAAGAACAAACACGCCAACCTAAACGGAGTAAGCGTAAAAGCAGATTAATTAAAGCTGGTGCTCGCAAACAAATATGCAGCTTTAGAACAGAAAGATGAAGGTAAGATAGAGGTAGTGAATGAAAGCGTAATTAAGCTGATTTGCGAAGCAGCAATTGAAGTGGGAGGTAAGGCACTGAGGGAATAGGTAGGTAAGCTCTCCCAAGTAAGAAAGGACCGAATAAGGTAACGACAAAGCATGAAAGTGTCTAATTCAAGAGATAGATAGAATTCGCTGAACTGTCAAAGCTGGCATACAAGAAGACAGAATGCGATATTTGAAATTATAAAGTCTGAAACATTGAGGAAGAAGTAAAAATGGTCGCAGCATGAAATCACTGAGAAGAAAGCTTGGCATAGGGCAGAGCAAGGTGTATGCAATGAAGTATAAGCAGGATAAATCCATCAGGCTTTTCGATGATAAAGAAAAACTGCAGAATAATTTTATACTGACCTCTACAGTGCCCACCCAGTCAAAAAAAAAAAACAACGGACTCCAATTAGCTTTTCTAATAGGAATCAAGTGGGACCAATAGGAACGAATTGGAAAATCCTTCCTTCCAACCGGGTATGATTGGGTCAGAGGATTAACCAATTGAAGTTGCCAACTGAAATGCACTGGACCCAGTTGGAACCGATTGGAAAATCCCTAGTTCCAACTGGTTACGATTGAGTCAAAGTGAAGCCAGTTGAGTCCGATTGTACTTGCCAATTAGAATCAACTGGGCCCATTGGGAAATCCTTACCTCCAATTGGTTACGATTGAGTCAGGGATGCAACCAATTGAGTCCAATTGGACTTGCCAGTTTGAACCAGCTAGGCCCACCTTACATTTCCAACTGAGTCTAATTGGACTACCAATAGGAATAAACTAGCTAGAACGTAACCAACTGTGAAATCATACTTTCAGTTTATGAACCCATTCAAGGAAACTGGAATGAGTTATAGATATATATGCATGCTGTACTAAGGCTATAGCAAACATGTTTATGACAGCTGGAATCAAATTTAGGTTTGCTTTGTGGGATATATATGTGTAGTGGTATTGCCCATTGGTGCAATTAGTCATTCCAACCAATTGGTTTCCACCCAATTATCACCCATTGAGTACAATTGGTCACTCCAACAAAAACAATTGGTCACATTCCGGTTGGTTCAATTGGTCCAGTTATGTACTAATTTACGAATGGAAATGTCCAATTTGTACCAATTGGAAATTTCCCAATTGGAGTTAATTGCTTTTTTTGACAGCGCAGAGCAGCCGCTAACCGTCGTTGGAAGTAGTGATGAACAGGATACAGAGGCTCCTTCTATAACTAGCGATGAAGTTAGAAAGACCTTGCAACACGTGCTCCGGCGAAAAGCGATAGGAGAAGATGGGATAACATTCGATTTAATCACAGATGGAACATATATTATGCTTGAAACGCTTACTGCCCTTTGTACGCAATGCCTCACAACTTCAAGTGTACCATAGAGCTGAAATAATGCCAATAGTATACTAATCCATAATTCATCGTAAGGATCGTAACAGCGCAAACAAGACACGGGCAAAAGGAAGGAAAATCGACAACATGGCGCTGACTCTCAACTGATATTTTATTGAAGGATCGTCTAACATATATACCAAATTCAAAGAACCATGACATGCGCTAGACACAGTGATACATCGAGTCCGTGGTGACAAACTAGGCATAATCAAGAGTTGCAGAAGTAATGAAATTCCTTGTCATGAAGAGCGATTGACGGTTCGCTGATACATGCCTTGCCCCTAATCGTTATATTGTATGCCTCAGTGATTTCTCTTGTCAATTGGTTAGTGTGTTTAAAGATGATAGAAGCCTTGCCAAAAAGAAGCCTTGTCACCACGGCCTCGATGTGTATTCTTCTGTAAGTTTCCTTCTCATGATCAGGGTCCCCTACGAGTAATCGACCTAGATAAGCGTACTGCTGCACTGACTCTAGAGGCTGACTGGCGATGATGAATTCTTCCCTTACCAGGCTATTGAATATTGCCTGTCTTCTGCGTACTAATATTCAACCCTACTCTTACGCTTTCTCGGTTAAGGTCCTGAATCACTGTGTCTTGCACATGTCATGGTTCTTTGAACTTGGTATATATGTTAGACGTTCCTTCAATAATATATCAGTTGAGAGTCAGCGCCCTGTTGTCGATTTTCTTTCCTTTTGTCCGTCTCTTGTTTGCGCTGTTACGATCCTTACGATGAATTCCAACCAACTGGCCCAACTTGCCGTCTTGTTGTACTAATCCATAAGCAGGAAGACAAGAATTGAAGAATTATAGGGCCATTATTTTGCTTTCAGTATAGTATAAAATATTCAGCAATGTAATTTTTAATCTAATTAAAGCAACACTTGACTTCCATCAACTAAGAGAACAGGCTGGCTTCAGAAAGGGATATTCTACAATGGGTTCCATCCATGTCATCAATCGGGATTTTAACAAATCTGCAGAGCACAATCAACCTTTCTGTATGGTTTTCCTAGATTATTAAAAGACATTTGATTCAGTAGAGATATCAGCAGTCATTGAGGCATTGCGTAATCAAGGTGCACAGAGAGCCTACACGAATATCTTGGGAAATATCTACTAAGATTCAACAGCTACCTTCGTTCTCCACAAGAAAAGTAGAAAATTACCTATCAAGAAAGCGGTCAGAGAAGGAGAGAGAATTTCTCCAATGCTATTCATTGCATACTTCGAAGTATTCAAGCTATTAGTCTGGGAAGGCTTAGGCGTGAGGATCAACGGCGAATATCTCAACAAACTTCGGTTTGCAGATGACATTGTCCTGTTCAGCAACACTGGGGACTAATTGCAACAAATGATCCAGGACCTTAACCGAGAAAGCGTAAGAGTAGGGTTGAATATTAATATGCAGAAGACATAGGCAATATTCAATAGCCTGGTAAGGGAAGAATTCATCATCGCCAATCAGCCTCTAGAGTCAGTGCAGCAGTACGCTTATCTAGGTCGATTACTCGCAGGGGACCCTGATCATGAGAAGGAAACTTACAGAAGAATAAAAATGGTTAGAGAGCATACAGCAGGCATTACCAAATGCTGACTGGGAGCTTACTTTTGTTGTTGAAAAGAAAAGTCTACAATCATTGCAGTGTATCGGTGCTTACATATGGGGCAGAAACTTGAAGGTTAACAAAGAAGCTCGAGAACAAGTTAAGGACCGCGCAAAGAGCAATGGAACGAAAATTTTTATATGTAACGTTAAGAGACAGGAAGAGCGTGGTGTGGATAAGAGGAAATGGAAATAGCCGATATTATAGTTGACATTAAGGGAAAACATTCACACTGAAACTCCTCTGGGAGTTGTCCAAGTATGCGTAAGCATTGTGTCACTTGATCATCTCCTCGCAGCCTGGTGTCATTATCGATGTTATGAAACTTGATCTGACCAGTATAAACCCTTATCAACGCTTACCAGTCGTTATCAACCTTATCGAACATGATCAGACCTTTATCAACTCTTATCGTCCTTATCAACCTGGATGTCCAGCGTAGCTGTTGCAAACCCACCACTACAATTGCTCAGGGTGTATTCAAAGCTTTATTGATGATTCGGATGCTTGTTTTGAGTTTGTTCTTTATTAAAACATATGCTGCTCTGTATGTAGTATGGGTAATTTCAATTAATGCATGCTCTGTTCGCTTGACTTTGCTGAGCGCTTGTAGCCTCTGCCTTACGTAGTATGAGCCATTACATTTTTGGCTTGCTTACGGGTGTATGAGCCATTTCAATGATCTTACGTGACGGACGGCCAGGTTTCCTCTTTGGTTAAGCATAGAAATGCGTACGCATTTAAAAAAATGTAGATGGGCAGACCATGTAATGCGTAGGACAGGTAACCGGTGGCCCATTACAGTTACAGAATGGGTGCCAAGGGAAGGGAAGCACATTCGAGGATGGCAGAAAAATAGGTGGGGTGATGGATCGGTGGATGGATGGATGGATAGATGGATGGATGAAAAAAAAATGTCACAGTTTCGCCCTAAGGGCGAAGCAATGAATGCGATAGCAACACAGAAATTTCATACGAAGTAAGGTGAGCGGCTTTGGTAGCAATATGAATTGTAGTAAACATGAGCTGATTAAGTAAGCAGGTGTGCTGCGGCGTAAGTTGACGGACATGAAGAGAGACTCGATGACCACGATAAGGCGTGTGTGAAACGGTGGCGTTGATGAGAAGCGCTGATCGTGGGCAGCGCGTGCGAAGGGACACACCTGTAGCGCTGCACTGCCGATCCGGGCAGCATTGCATGTGTAGCGTGCGTTGGAAAATGTGGCCCGATTATTACTAACTGTGGTGTGAGCGCGCACAAACAAACGTGAATAGATCACACTGAATGACTGCAGACAACGACTGTCAAAACGCTGGCAGCAAGCGCATACGCCGCACCAACGGGCGAAGGTACGTGCGGTCTATCGCTTCAACGGAAACTGAGCGGCGAATGTACGGCGCATAAAGGTCAGAGCCGTGTGGAGATAAGCGACGGTGCGAGCGAGGACGAGCGCGGTTGTTGGCAGAGAGGAAGTGCGCCCCCCCCCCCCTCCGCTCCCTCCGGCGCTGGCTTCCCGCTTCCTTGCTTGCGCGTGGGAGATTGAGTGCGTTCGCTCTCCGTGATAGCGCGCGTCCCCGCACGCTTCCGCTCGGGCATACGGCGCGCGGCGAAGATTTTATCTTTAGGAAACCTCACGGCGACGGCGACGGCGACGGCGGCGGCAGAAATCCGATTGAAGTGTCTGTATAATTGCTCTCCCAATAAAACTTTATTGTGATCCTTTAAAGTGCGCGTGAGCGCGCAGTGGGCCACTCCCACGTCGGGACAGAGAGGCCGAGCCTCCCCGCCGCGTAGCGGGCCCGTTGGAGAGCCCATAACTGTTGACATTAGGCAATTTGCAGACGCAAGTTGGAATCAGCTAGCGCAAGACTGGAGTAATTGGAAATGACATGGGAGAGTCTTTCATCCTGCAGTGGACATAAAGATAGTCTGATGATGTGACGATGATGATGATGACAATGTACGAAAGGCGCGTAGCAATTACCAGAGTCGCATTTCCGCAATAAATGATCACTCCACTTATGCTGTGCCTTAGTACCCCACGGTTGTCCCGCCGCGCGCTTGAGGATGAATAAAAAAAAAAAAAGGTCATCGGGGCGCTAGCACTGAAGTTTGCTTTTGCTTGCGGTGCCTGCAGTGCCTGTGATGGTTTGTTGTTTTCTTTTTCTTTGGTGTAATCTGTACCTATAAAGGAGCACCTCTTAATGTTCCGTCGCTCCTGCATCATGAGGCATTTGATACTATCGGTTCACAGTTAAGAATACGGCATATGCGAAATTTGCCTATGTAGAGTATGAATGCACGCCTGATATTATCACTTGTAATTCTGTACGCGCTTCATTTATAAGCTGACGCCGCGTACCCTCAACGAATGCATAGACAGTCAACGTTTATTTATTGGGTCCATGCTGCGTTCCTTCTAAGTACGTCTTTCTTTTGCGTGCGTGAGTGCGTGCATGCGTATTCAATTCCGGACGGATGAATTGAAGTCTAAAATATAAGTCTGCTAAATACCCTTTCAGTTAGGTTGCTACCAGAAGCATCTCTTACATTCCGACAATGAATGAATGCATTTAGCTGGCTTTTGAAGACGCTTTTGTTTAACAGCGGCCTACATTCTAACTATACAGGCGGTACAATGTGTTGGTGTTTAAATAATCAGTTACGATGTTGTTCATTCATTACACTAATTTCATACACCGCAATGAAGAAGTGAACTAAAGCGAAGTCTTTTCACAGCTTTTCACAACACGTTTACAGCAATTTAGTACCGCCCTATGGTTTATGAACACGCGCTACCTGATAACAATGCTCTGTGGCGACAGCTGCAAAGAAATTACACCACTTTTGTTGCTCTGGCTGCAACGTAAGTGTATGGCCATTCAAGCTAACTTGACAGATACTTTAATTATCATATCTGCTGCCACGAACTTACAACGACGCTGTTCTTTTCTTTCTTTTTTTTTTACTCCTAGATCACACTGTTTTTTGCGCTGCTCGTTTGGAGCTTCCTTTTGGCGTACCTGGCCTACTTGGTATGCGAAGGTCCCACAGCAGTTCTGGACAAGCTTGCCTTCCAGAGGCTCACTAGAAGAGCGCGTCCTTCGAGAAACCAAGCTGAAGAACCGAGGCTGGACTGTCCCAATGAACTGCCGGAAAAGGACGCGGAAAATGGCCGGATCAACTCAGAGCTCACCAGCGGCAAAATGAATGGCTACACTCTTCCCGATCCGCGGAACGGTGCGGTGCGTGGCCTTTCGTTGCCGTCGCAGTGGGAGCCTCAAAGGCTTTGATTACTCTCCGCTGTAGAACGGTGCTTCATTTACGTTCGCTGCTGATGAATCAAATGCCCGCAGTATTGAGCCCTCCTCATTGGAAGTGGCAGGTTCGACTCGCGGCTGCTGCGGTCGCCTCCACGTTTCGATACGGAGGTGAAGGGCGGCATGAAACAAGATAAAAAGAAGAGCCATTGCACCAGATCTTTATATGCACGTGAAGTGCGAACACGGGTGGTTCTACTTAATTCGGTGTACAAGGCCCTCGTAGCAGTCCTTGAGTTGCACCTTTCCGACGCTGCAGCGCTGCCTGTGTAACCGATATCATCGTCAGCACCATTACCTACAAGAAAACAGATACTTCGTCATCCTCTCGTCAACCAAGTGATACCTCTGAAGTTTATCTACCGTTTGCTTTTCTTGCAAGAAAAACGGGTCTGAACTTTGTTTTTATGATGTCATGTGGACACAATCGTGCACGAACTTGTTGTTTGTAGGCTGCGGTAAACCGCTGTGCGGATGTTTACTCCTATAGTGTGAACATGGACGGCGCTGCGACTGCAAAATGTGTCTGTTATGCATGTGAGTGTGATGGTGTACGCGAGCATGGTAAAGCCATTTCAAGCTTGTATATTAACGCCGAACGTCGCCCTTGTGTTACGGCATTCACAGGTGTTAGTCGGAATGTACTGAGTGCAATTATTTATTATTCTGTAGCAGACATTAATACGTAGTCTGTCTCCACAACAATAGGAGAGTCATGTGTAGCTTTGTGAAGCTACTGTCACACCAAACATTAAGTTTTGCTAAGGGCCGTCCTACCTTTGTCCCCTCCCCATGTTTTAGTAGGGGTCATCAAGCTGCCCATGAATAAAACGAACAAATACTGCTGTCGGTTCGCCTCGCATTTATACTGGCTATTACGATCATAACCAAAGAGAAGGTGAAACGATGTACTATAGCATTTGTCAACCCTCTTGGGCCCTTTCTCGAGTTGCTGTTTCCACAGGGTGTGACAATGTAAGCATGTTTAATAAAGTTGCGTTACTTTCGTTACACAACAGACAAAATCAAGGAAACACAATGATTTTGTTGTTTTGGGGGGAGTAAGGTCGACTATTCTGAAAAACGAAAATTTCGTTGAATATTCAGTACCCTAAGGACCTCAATGAGGGAACATGCAGAACAGGCACTATCAAGGGGAACTACAAGAAGAACCAGGCATGGATTTATATCAGTAACAGGAAAAATAAAATGCGCCAGTTAGTGAACACTAACCTAAAATAGAACGTCAATTGAAAAAAGGAACACTAAGTTGCAGTATATATAGGAGCATCCTTTCATGTAGAGCATTGATTATGACACGCTAAGAAACAGTACTAAATGGTAGAGAGGCACAGTTCATTATAAATGATACAGAACCATGAAATACTATTCCAGGAGTACCAATAACAGCCATACACGATTATAGATATGACGTAATAGTTCAGCGGAAATCCGCTAGATGGAGATAAGTAATTAAAGGGAAACTGAGACATCCACCCTAATGTAGAAATTTGCTACAATGGAAACCCAACCGGGTTCCTCGAAAGAAAGCCTCGCAGTTGAAGACCGTCCCGGACCAGGACGAATTTTTCTTCAACTGCAAGGCTTTCTTTCGAGGAACCCGGTTGGGTTTCCATTGTAGCAAATTGCTACATTAGGGTGGATGTCTCAGTTTCCCTTTAACGATTATAGATAGTAACACTTTTTGATAATGTAATATGGCTGTCTGAAAAGGACACGTTTCAGTTATTACACAATAAATGACGTAGGCATAGACAGTGCCACTGATACGGCATCTCTTCGGAGGCATCGTGTTCAACTGAAAACTTTCAAAAAGACATGATAGAGAATTTATTATTACAAAACATATAAAACTTGGCCTTTATTTGCATGTGCCTGTGCTGCCCCGTTCATTTACTTTTTTTTAAATCGGACTATTATAACTGAGTCTGTTTGGCCTTGATATTTCTTTATATAATGCAATCGTCAGCCAAGAGGCTTAATTTATGATCAAGCCAAGTTGCACGTTATGTATTTCTTATAAAAAATAGAGGAGGACAGCGCACAACGTCTGTGACATTTTGAAAAATGATAAGCAAGCTTAACTAATTACGAACATTTCAGTATGACGTGGGCAGTGATTCCGGTACTCTTTCACTGTCCATTTTCTGAATCCTTGCGAAACACGATAACCCCCCCCCCCCCAAAAAAAAAATATCTAAACAACGAATGGTGCGTTTAAGATGGCGTAAATTGCTCTGACCTCCTGTCAATTGGCAATACTTCGCTTCGCTTGAAAGATGTGCTTTAAGTCGCAGTCCGAGGACTTGTGTCTATAGCCTCAGTTCGCCGGCCAGCAGCCTGCACTTCCCGCTCTGTATGCAGCAGATGTCCTCTGCCTGAATTGCAGGCGAGCTAGGTCACTATACGAGGTCGGGAAAGCGGCAGCCAATGCGAAGAGTGTTTGTCGATTCGTTACCCAAACGTCGTGGCAGCCCCGATCACCATTTCGCTTGGCACGATTTTAGAGGCAATCGTACCGTTGCACTTTCTCCCCCCCCCCCCCCCCCCCCCCCCCCCCATACACGGTCGCCCATCACGCGATTCCGGCTTAGTGCGATGTTCGCGGGCTTATTTAATTCTGTTATCGCAAATTCTCCCACAGAGGAAGTGTAACCAGCATCGCCGCGTTGTGCTTAGCCGAGGGTGATTTCAGTGTGGCCGCCATCATGAAAACGTCATTCCTTCTATGACTAAAGGCTGATATAAGCAGGAACACTAAAATAGTTTATAGTTCACTAGAAAGGCCATGTATAGTGGTTTTACGAAGACGTAACCGCAGGAGATAAGAACGCGTGGAGCTCTTTTCACGTTTCTATCGCTCTTCACGGGATGGCGAAAAGCAAACGCATTTGACTCCCTTGCGATAGTGAGTGCTTCAGGCGAATTGATTCGACATTGCCTTCTTGAAACCATGCCAAGCAACAGGCTGCACCCGCCACCATTTCCGTCACGGTTATCGCACACTGCGTCATTCGTTGCGCGAATTGTGAATGTTTCCGCAGGTAAGTATTCAATCAGCGAGTTATTAAAACTACGGGTGAACTCGAGAAAAGATATTAATCTATGTGCATAAAAGGCTCTCATTTTCCTTTCCTTCAAGAAGGGTTAACCAGAACTTCCTCGTAGCTGATATTTCCTGCTGGCAAAATGGAGACTTTAACAACGTACAGTAATAGAGGGAGTGTGCTTGGAACCTGGATACGGTAGCACTTTTCCCGATGTGTGTCTTTAAGTTTTTATCACGTCAATTAGGACTTATCCCATAATACTGCCATCTTCGTAATTACGCACTTCAAAGATTGCGTATGTGTATGGACGACATGCGTGTTAGGTTGGCCATTTGTGACAGCTATCTACGTAATATCATCCTCACTGTAGCCATAAACCCTTAATCAAGCGGAGAAACAAAATTAGCAATTTCGCCCGAAGTCGATGGATTGAAAACAAAAACAAGGGTAAGCGTTTCACTCGAGCACCTCGCACGGTTTTCTAACAATACGAGAAGGCGGTAAACTCGTGGCAGGACACAGCGCACGAGCTAACTGCTGCTGCGCAATGCAAAGAGTACGAAGAGCTTCCTGACAGGTACCAGGCGTGTCGCAAAGCTGGCGCGATGAACGCCGGCAGCGGTGTTACCGGTGTCGCATCTGGATGGCGCATGAAATGACACCGACGGAAAACTGCCGGCATTTGTCAACGTCCCATGAAAGGAGAATAAAGATTGCTGTTACTGTCAGTTCCGCTCAGACCAGTGTATGCACCACGGTGCACGCAGCTGCTCAGCAGCAACGCTAGTGTGTACGCGCCCAGCGCTTATGGCCGCCGCGGAACCCCGACTGCTGCCCTGGCTCCGAGAGAGGCGATTGAACAGAGCGTGGCGGTGCGTCCGGGTGGCTTCGTCACTTTTGCAGCCAAACGGACAGAGCGTCTGGACAGAGCCTCCACGCACAGGCCGCGCATGCCGTCGATACCATGCCAGCACGACGCTCCGTCGGCGGGAACGCGCCTCGAGTGTTGGTATAGCTGCAATTGCAATAAAAGCGAAATATGTTCCTACGAGCCAACTAACTGATGCATACATACGAAAAACGTCGTTTTTTTAGAAAGTGATGTAACTGCCTTATTTTCTTTCCTTTGGATGTTTTGTTTCAATACGGGGGCGAAGTGCGGCATGAAACAAGCTAAAAAAAAAAAAAAAAGCCATTCCTCCGGATCTTTATATGCACGGGAAGTGCGAAAACGGGGGGTTCTACTTAATTCGTTGTACAAGGCCCTCGTAGCAGTCCTGGAGGAGCCCCTGCTGCATTGCACGTGCACGCTTGGGACAAAGTTGAACATACATACATACATACATACATACATACATACATACATACATACATACATACATGCATACATACACATACATACATACATATATACGCACAAACACCTACATACATACATACATACATACATACATACATACATACATACATACGTACGTACGTACATACATACATACATACATACATACATACATACATACATACGTACATACATACATACATACATACATACATACATACATACATACATACATACATACATACATACATACATACATACATACATACATACATACATACATACATACATACATACAAACATAACCTACCGGGGTGGCTCCGTCAGCTAAGGCGTTGCGCTACTGAGCACGAGATCGCGGGATCGAATCCCGACCACGGCGGCCGCATTTCGATGGAGGCGAAATGCAAAAATGCCCGTGTGCTTGCGTTGTAGTGCACGTTAAAGATCCCCAGGTGGTCAAAATTAATCCGAGCCCTCCACTATACGGCGTGCCTCATAATCAGAACTGGTTTTGACACGTGAAACTCCAGAAAAAAGAATACATACATACATACATACATACATACATTCATACATACATACATACAGTGAAGCCAATCCTGTCATACACGCTGAAATATCTTCCCTTTATGTTGGAAATTTCCTGCCTTTTTTATCGAAGTATACACCATGACGAAGTGATGACTATATTGTCACAGACAAAACAACAAAAGACTTCCGTCGACGCTATAGATGTTTTATAGAACAACTCTGGCACCTTCGTCGTTGTCTTCTTCGATGATCAACCCGACGTGCCTAGCATGGAATTGCACCGAGTGGCTTTCAGTCGTGTCAAGGTCGTGGCATTACCCCCCTCCCTAGAAGCATCGTCTCGATGCAGAACATTGATGCACTTGGGGGGTGCCACAGTGATACTGGTAAGGTATACGTAGATGATGAGAGAGGTGTAGAGATTTGAGGTCAGCGGGAGTAGTAAAGCTTCAACCGAGAGACGTGAACGACATCGGACAGGCGTGGGCGTCGGGGACGGCGAGTGGTGCCTTCTACTTCAGGAATCACTTCGTATGTCACGTCGCCGAGTCGTTGAACGATCCTATAGGGTCCAAAGTAGCGGCGCAAAAGTTTCTCCGACCGACCACGCTGGCGGATCGGTGTCCACACCCATACTTTGTCACCAGGTTGATAAGTGACGTCTCGGTGACGAAGATTGTATCGGTTGGCGTCATTGTGTTGTTGGTAGCGGATACGCATTCGTGCGAGCTGGCGCGCCTCTTCGGCGCATCGAGCGAATTCGGCAGCATCAGTGACAACATTAGAACAGTGGGTGGGTAAAAGCATCGCGTCCAACGTTGTTACAGCTTCCCGGCCATGCACCAAGCGAAAAGGGGTGAAGCCGGTAGTTTCTTGAACGGCAGTATTATACGCAAACGTAACATATGGGAGAACGTCGTCCCAGTTCTTGTGGTCGACGTCAACATACATGGAAATCATATCAGCGATCGTTTTGTTTAGCCTTTCTGTAAGCCCATTCGTCTGGGGATGGTAAGCAGTGGCTTTGCGGTGAACTGAACCACTGAGATGCATGATATCTTCTGTGAGCTGCGCAGTAAATGCTGTGCCCCGGTCGGTTATAACCACTGTCGGAGCACCGTGGCGGAGTACGATGCCATGTACAAAGAAGGTCGCAATATCATTAGCAGTGCCTCGTGGGAGAGCTCTGGTTTCAATGTAACGTGTAAGGTAGTCTGTGGCTACAGCAATCCAACGGTTACCAGCCCTCGACGTGGGGAATGGTCCAAGCAAATCTATGCCGACTTGCTGAAAAGGGAGCCGTGGAGGATCAACGGGATGGAGAAGTCCAGCGGGACGCAGGGGTGGTGTTTTGCGTCTCTGGCAGTCGCGGCATGTCTTCACATATTGCTTGACATCACGGCGAAGGTTAGGCCAGAAGTACTTTTGGCGTATGCGTGAGAACGTCCGTGCGAATCCCAAGTGGCCCGAAGATGGCTCGTCATGAGAGGCCCGCAGGATGTCGTCACGTAGTGCAGACGGCACTACAAGGAGGCAGGCGGTTGCGGTTGAGTGAAAACCCAATTTGTAGAGGACGCCATCGCGGAGAAAATACGAAGATAACGTTCGGACGAACATACGAGGCGGCTCTGGTAGACGGTTCTCAAGGTAGTCGATGAGAGGCCGGAGTTCTGAATCATCGCGCTGTTGCTTGCTGATGTCTGACACTGTGACAATGGAAAGAAATGCGTCCTCTTCATCAACATCGAATGGCGACGGTTGAAGAGGAGCACGCGAGAGGCAGTCGGCGTCGGTGTGTTTACGCCCGGACTTGAACACGATCGTCATGTCGTATTCTTGCAAGCGAAGACTCCAGCGTGCGAGACGGCCAGAGGGATCCTTCAGATTGGCGAGCCAGCACAATGAATGGTGATCTGTCACAACTCGAAACGATCGGCCGTACAAATATGGCGGAACTTAGCAATTGCCCACACAACAGCCAAGCATTCCTTCTCCGTAGTCGAATAGTTCCTTTCAGCTGGAGACAAAGTGCGGCTTGCGTACGCAATGACGCGCTCGGCTCCATCTTGCCACTGTACGAGGACGGCACCAAGGCCAACGTTGCTGGCATCCGTGTGCAACTCGGTGTCACTGTCTTCGTCAAAGTGTCCTAGAACGGGAGGTGTTTGCAGACGTTTCTGTAGTTCACAGAAGGCCTCTTGTTGGTCCTGCTCCCAGACAAACGGAACATTATCCTTTGTTAGCCGCTGCAAAGGTTCGGCTATCCTTGAAAAGTTAGCCACGAAGCGTCTATAATATGCGCAAAGCCCTAGAAAACGGCGGAGTTCGTGTTTGTTCGCAGGTGTAGGAAACGAAGCGACAGCAATGGTTTTGTCGGGGTCTGGTCGAATGCCTGCGTAGCTGACAACATGGCCTAAAAATTTGAGTTCGTCATACCCGAAATGGCATTTTTCAGGCTTTAAGGACAGGCCAGCAGCACGAATTGCGTCAAGAACTGCTTGTAAGCGCTGTAGGTGCTGCTCAAAAGTGTCAGAAAACACAACGATATCATCTAAATAGACAAGGCATGACTGCCACTTGAGACCTGATAGTACTGTGTCCATCATGCGCTGAAAGGTAGCAGGCGCAGAGCACAATCCGAAAGGAAGGACCTTGAATTCGTAGAGTCCATCAGGCGTAATAAAGGCGGTTTTCTCACGGTCACGGTCATCAACCTCTATTTGCCAGTAGCCGCTGCGTAGGTCCATCGATGAGAAGTATCGGGCATGTCGAAGGCGGTCCAAAGAATCGTCGATGCGGGGAAGGGGATAAACGTCTTTCTTCGTAACGTTGTTAAGCTTGCGATAGTCAACACAAAAACGCATTGTACCGTCTTTCTTTTTCACCAGAACTACAGGTGACGCCCATGGACTGGTGGAGGGCTGTATGATGTCGTCGGTAAGCATTTGTTGGACTTGATTGCGGATGGCGTCTTGCTCTTTACGAGAAACACGGTAGGCACGTTGGCGCACGGGTCTTTCATCGGGATTTGTAATAATTCGGTGTTTCGCAATAGGCGTTTGGTTGACCTTCGATGTTGAAGCGAAACAGTCCGCAAAAGACTGTAAAAGGCTCCGAATGCTAGCCTGTTGTCCACCTGATAATTTTGAATTCACATCAATCTTGCTGTTGGCCGGTACGTCACAGGTAGCATCTGCACCATTCTGTCCTACAGTTAAACAAGCAGGATTGTCACTGACTGGCTCCAAATAGGCGATGGCAGTTCGTGGGGCGAAGTGCTGGTATTCACGACTGAAATTAGTCACTAAAATCTGAGCAGTCCGTGACGACAGCTGCAAGATGCCGCGAGCTACGCAAACCTGTCGAGCCAACAAGACTGACAGATTGCCTTCAGCGATTCCGAGATGGGGAGGATCGTCGTCTGTTTCCACAGTGATCAACGTAGTACTCCGTGGTGGCAAAGTAGCGCAGTCACCAGAAACGCGTAACACCGTGGACTGTAGGTGATAGTCGTCCGAATGAGTTGCATGTTCGCTGGAAAAAGTGACAAGCAACTCGCGAAGGTTTATGATTGCCCCGTACTCTAGAAGAAAGTCCATACCGAGAATGATCTGCCTAGAGCACTCTGCCAGTATAATAAATGAAGCGACAAACGTGGCCTCACGAATGCGTACCCTCGCAGTGCATTTGCCGGTCGGTGTGAGAACATGACCGCCGGCTGTACGGAGCTTAGGTCCGGGCCACGGTGTCGTCACCTTGCGAAGTGCAGTAGCCAGTTGTCCGCTTAGAACAGAATAATCGGCACCAGTATCGACAAGAGCGGTTACCGGGTGGTTATCTACAGAAACGAGTATGTCGGCTGAAACAGGTTTACGGTTTTCGAATGCAGGTGCCGAAGGTACACAGTCATCGTTGTCGTCATCGTTATCGTCGTCGGTGACGTCGCCGTCGGTGACGTCGCCGTCGGGGTGTCGCAGCGGAGGATCTTTCGAAGTGCGTTGTACAGCGGCCCCACCCCCCGAGGTCGCTGTTCTTAGTTTCCCCGACTTGGGCTCGTGGGCCGGTTGCCCACAGAAGCGGAGAACGTAGTGTAGCGACTAGGTGACGCCGATCGTCGAGGAGGTGGTGATCGTGACTGGCGCCTCTGTGGAGACGGAGATCGGCTCGTTGGCAGGGGCTGTTCAAACGGTGGGAACTGCGCGTACGGCGACGAATCTCGACTGGCCAGATATTGCTGGATTTCTCTCGGGCGCTCTCCCTCACGTGGGCGACGAGCGCCGGGGTGATATCCCTGGAGTCCTATTCGTCGGTAGTAGCAGGCACGGTACAAGTGGCCCGCTTCGCCACAGTGGAAACAGAGTGGCTGATAGTCAGGTGTGCGCCACACGTCTGACTTTCGCGTATTGATTCGGGGGCTTGTGGACTCGTACATAGTTGTATGCGAAGTTTGACCCTGGAAATGGCGCAGCGGTTCTTCAGAAGAAGGCAGGTTATGGTGGTTCACGGGCTGCGCAGGTAGCCTCACTGCTTGCGCATAAGTCAGTACAGGGGCGGCTTCAGGTCGGGTTGGCACGAATGGCTGTGCCGCCTGGCGGACTTCTTCGCGGACGATATCTGTGAGGGCCGTTGCGGTCGGCTGAAAACGCACTCCCTGTAGTCGATCAAGCTCCTCCCGCACGACACTACGCACAAGCTCTCGAAGCGCATCGGTGTCACAGGGCAACGAGAGAGATGGAGATGCTGATCCCAGGGTGATTTGGCGATCGTAGACCGAGGAGCGTTGCTGAAGGGCTCGCTCCATTGTTGTCGCCTCACTGACAAACTCAGCTACTGTAGCTGGAGGCCTTCGCATTAGTCCTGCAAACAGCTGCTCTTTCACTGCTCGCATCAGCAGGCGGACCTTCTTCGCTTCTGTCATGCCAGGGTCAGCACGCTTGAAAAGCCGCGACATGTCCTCTACGAACATGGCTACGCTTTCATTAGGCTTTTGAACCCTGCTCAGGAGAGCTTGCTCTGCTCGCTCTTTTCTTGCGGGACTGCTGTACGTATCGCGTATCTGCCGTTGAAATTCTTGCCAGGTGGTGATGGATGGCTCGTGGTTAGCGAACCATGTTCGGGCAGAGTCCTCTAGGGCGAAGTACACGCGCCTTAGCTTCTTCCGTTCATCCCAATCATTAACCTCGGCCACACGATCGAAGTCATCGAGCCAATCTTCCACGTCCTCAAAAGGCTCACCATGGAAAGGCCGCGGCCATTGGGGCGTGTGGAGAACTAGCGACGCAGGAGGCTGTCCCGTACCGTATGTCTCCTGTGTCTGGGTTGCGGTTGTGGTCGACATCCTCGGCAGATCTTGAAGGCCGTATTCCGGAGGTAGTCTTTGAAGCCGTCGGCTTTTGCGTAGGTGGTCCGCTTGCAGATCCTGGGGGTCAGAGTACATAGACGCGTACCCAGCACTTCCACCAGTTTGTCACAGACAAAACAACAAAAGACTTCCGTCGACGCTATAGATGTTTTATAGAACAACTCTGGCACCTTCGTCGTTGTCTTCTTCGATGATCAACCCGACGTGCCTAGCATGGAATTGCACCGAGTGGCTTTCAGTCGTGTCAAGGTCGTGGCAATATGATGATTCTTGACCTGGAGGACATTTCAGCTGAATATCCACGGTATGATTAATCGTGCGATCCCACACACTTGTGCCAACAACTACATCCAACAAGTTCCCGGTACGTTCGATCAGGTTCCACCAGGTTGCAGCCTTCACAGCAGTTACCTTTCAGACGTGTTGTACCCTGTCACTTTCGGCCATACTATCGCCTTCGCGTGACGTAGCGCTCAACCAGCCAATCAGCTTATCCGGTTTTCCTCAACCAGCCTATCGGCGCGCGCCTAACTACCGAGGTGATAGTATCGCCGAAAACAATCGTCGCAGAATACGTCCCATGATGTACTCCTTCAGTGTCACCTGCCATATTGGAGTATGCGTGCGGCCCATATTGAGCCAGGAGCTCCGGTAAATTTTACAACGTTCAATTGCTCCTTGTTAATTTACGCTTTTTTCGCCAGAAACACTACTTATGCCACTACAAGAAAGGGAACAGGGATGCTATAACGTAAAATGATTCCAAACTGTTTTGATTCCAAACTCCTGACGTCAAATTTACGTAACCACCGACGCAAGCATCGGGCGGTGACCCGCAGCGTTGTCTGAACAACCCAATCAAACACTCTCCTCGTTTATAGGAGGCCACCTTTGTTCGCTCTCAAAACCAACAACATTGTCTACACTCAGCGTTTTTTCTTATCTAATTGGCTGACAAGAGGCCAGCAGCTAGCACGCTCTAGTGGAGATGGTTTCGATGGGGCCGAGCCAGCGCAGGGAAAATAAATAACCACATGAAAAGGTGGTGCCGGCTTCTCCGATTGGACCGCTTCGCCTTACTTAGCTTGCGGTGGCTGGCCGAAAATCGCGGCGGCGTGCAACGGAAGGATAAGAATGCCGTTAAAACGGATCCTCAGCAAGGAAGAGTTGGCAGAGTGATGTCGTATGCATGCCGAAAGGGCTCGATAACGTTTTACTGCCATGCAAAAAGGTTTATCATGCGCAAATAAATACATGCTCACCGGCAGGTGCGAGTAGCGAGGGCCTGAGCGATGGGCGCGCAGTCATCTTCGATTACTTTCGGAAGGGGGCAGTCTGTGGCTATTCAGAAAAATTTGCAGTTTTGTTCGGCATATTAATGCATTTTTTTTGCGTACACGTCACTTTGACGTGGTGAGTTTTCGCGGTTTTCTGAGGTCGCGTGACAGACAGGCGAAGTGGGCGTAGCCAGAAAACATTAGACCAATAGCAGAGGGCTAATGGTGAAAAGGCGTCGAATTAGGAATGATTATTTTTCTTTTGTGCGGTTTAATCATGTATAATCAGTGTATACACGTTATATCAGATGGGGAGCTATCGCAGTTTTCGTGACGTCGCGTGACAGACAGGCGAAGTTGGGAGGGGCCCTAAAATGTTTTGACCAATCGTGGAGGCTGATTGCAGAAATTGGAATCAAAACAGTTTGGAATCATTTTACGTTATAGCGCCCCAGGAACTAGGGGTGCAGTCAGGACTGGGAACAAAGGCAGGTCTAATTAGCAGCAACTCAGCTTTCTGGTTTCTGTTTCACAGCTTATTTGCGTGGCGGCCGCATACCTGTGTACGTTGCTGTGGCGTGCGTTAAAAAAACCGAGGTGGGCTAAATTATTTCGGAACACTGTACTATATGGAGTTACAGCGCAGGCGTTGCTTCTGGACGTGAAGTAGAACTAATCAATCGATTAATAAATCAGTCAATCTGGTAACATTGTTTTACATTTACAGACCTGCGTTATCCTTCAGAATCGTAAAATAATTTCGAAGCAAGATTGTATTTCATTGTCCAGATCGTTCAATGTACGTTACTGTTTAGGTTGCTTACTGTTACTGTTATTGTTACTGTTAATGTCGCTAACCACCACTTGTTGCTGGGCAAGTTGGTTCATAATAATTCCTATGTGTTAGGACGCGAGTCAAAGGAAAATACGACAAGGATAAGAGCGTCTCGCAACTAAGTTTATTGGAGACAGGCTCACTTTTTAGAAAAGGTGCCCGGGTGCGCAAATACGCTCGCGCACCGCAATCAGAGAACGGAAAAAGAAAAAAAAAGAAGAAAAAAAGCCGGCCTATTCAAACCTACAATCAAATAATTGGAGTTCAGTGTAGTGCAGAGCCGCAAACGTTCCGCTAATACAAATATCGTGTTTCTGACTGATGTATGCTATGTCTCCATTAATTTTCGGGCCAAGGCATCTTTGCTTCTGCTGAGTTTGCAGATGTCGGAAAGATTTCGCTCACACATGCAGTGCATTGATAAATGTGCAGTTATGCTATTCTTGACAGAAATCTCGTGCTCCCTTGCCCTGTCATTCACGTAGTGGCCTGTCTGGCGGATATATACCCTACCGCAAGTAAGCGGCATTTCGTACACCACGCAAGACACGTACGGCCTAGCGTGTTCGTTTCTAAACAGGGACAACTTCTATGGTGCCTAAATGCGTGGTCCCAGGTCAACCAGCTATATACCGTGGAGCCTAAAAAGGAATATATGTACCTTATTCCCTTCAGACAGGAATCGACTGTCTATACATGTGTGAAACGTACATAATTTTATGCAGCGTGCTTGAGATTCCACTGAAAGCAAATCAAAGTTGTAAAATGACTTTTTGTACATTTTATGATGAGTCATAATTACAGAGTAACTAAATATTTGTATATTGTAAAGTCAGTCATGCTACGTTTCTTCACGAAGAGGATTGAATCACCAGCTCCAATTACATGAACAAGGTATTTATCAGTCACAAGCACTTCAAGAAAGAAAAAAAAAACATTTCGAGGTTGCTACCGAAATGCCCCACGTCAAACGTCACGTAAAACACGGTAGTGCCTTGACCAAAGCGGTACTATGTAACGATACATATCACTAAGAAGATTTCTTCTTTTCTGGCGTTTTACGTGTCAAAAACCAGTCCGGATTATGTGGCAGGCCATAGTGCAGGGGTCCGGATTAATTTTGACCACCTGAGGTTCGTTAACGTGCACTACAATGCAAACACACAGACGTTTTGTACATTTCGTCTCCATCGAAAGGCGGTCGCCGCTGCCGGATTCGATGCCGCGACCTCGTGCTCAGCAGCGTAACGCCTTAGCCACTGAGCCAAAACGGCGGGTTATCATTCAGAAGTAAAATCGAAGTAACATAGGTTAGCGGAATGTTCAATTTACTCTAAGCTTAATGTTTGTGCTCTATTCCTTGCTACCACTACATAGAATTGGCAAAAGTGGCGTCCACGAAAGTGGACGCCATGTCTGAAGGGGTTGGTTTTATGCCTATTAGCCCCTTTCTTTTGAGCCACTTCGTGCATATTAGGGTCAAGCTGAGTTTTTTTTTTTTTCACACTAGCAGATTGAATTTCTGCTAGCCCTTCCATTTTTGAAGGAGGGTTTCAGTTACTGCACCCGTGACGGCAAGAATGCCCGGTTGAACGTAGCCGTGCAACTTTCCATGCATCTTGCGAAAACAACACCTCATCAATGCCGCCCAAGGATAAATGGAAGCTATTGCTCTCCTAAGAAGTTTAGTAAACGTTTGCTGAGTCGAAGGGCACGTTCACGCTGGAAAATCCAGTGTCTAGAGCAACGCGATCGTGCAATTCGGCGACCTCGATATCCCCCGAAAAGGCCCTTTTCGTGCCGATTGGTTCCACGCCAATTTTCGTCACCGCTGCCGCCGGAATCCCTCACCGCGGACCGATGACAACTCGAGCCAGCTAGTAGAACCGCCAGGACTCAGAACCAGCGCTGTCGTCGTTTCTTCTTCGTTAAATGCCTCTTGTGCTCTTGATGCGTAGCCAAAGCTGTGCTTACCAGGAGTTGAGGCTTATCGTTGCGATTAACGCGAAAAAAAAAAAAAGCACGCAAACGCGACGCGCGCGTCGTAAGCGTGCGGCTTGCGGGGATATCCCCGATGCGTTTAAGTTGGCGCATACTCAGAAGATGACGCTAGTAGTAAAATATCCCAAGCTTTTGTTTTTGTTTTCGCGGTATCTCGGGAGTTCCGGTGGTGCGATGGGCAAGCAATGTGAACAACGCAGCATTTCGGTGGCAGGAAATTTCCGGTCGCTGTAGACGCCGAATGACTCAGTGTGAACGTGATAGAACGGCCAAAGCGTGAGCTTGAACAGTACGCCCAGCAGTTTTGTAGCTCAGAAAAAGTTAGACTGAAGTTTAAAGACCGCAAGTTGTCATAATTAAGACGTTCCTGAGTAAAGGAAAGCCTCTTTTCAATAAGCAGCGCTAAAAATTCATACAATGGATTAGTGAGCATCACAGAAGGTCTAGCTTTTAAAATTCCAAAAAGACGTCAAGAAATCTAAAAACTTTAACGACATTTGCATCGTCAAGAGCCGCAACCATATCTCAGTCAAAAGAAGATAAGAACATGTGACATAAAACTGGTGCGGCAAGTGAACCAATGCAGATTGCTTTACGTTGGATGTAAACTTGATCATTGTAAGAATCGAACGTAGAACAAAGATACAAGTCTAGCAATGTCATGAACTTATCAATATCATACAGTTATCAACCTGCAGCCCTCTCAAAAGCGAGAATATAATTTTGTTCAATGCATGCTCGAACAATAGGAAACAGAGGCTGAATTCACAAAGCTTTTCGTTCGTAAGTGTTGCTTGCCATTAGCCAGCCGCCTTCGCTAATGATATGTCCAACACCGCGATTAGCTGACACTTGCTTTTACGAATAGCTTTAGCGTAAGAACTTTTTTTGCGAATCTGGGGCCAGATTCACAAAGCTTTTCTTCCATAAGTTCGCTTTGCCATTGGCTGACGGCCTTCGCTAATGATATGTCTGGCATCCGTATTGGCTAAAATTCTTTCTTACGAAAAATTCTAGCGTAAGAAGCTTTTGTAAATTCGGGCCCTGGCTCCAGTTCTTCATGTGGAACAGAATAATACAAATCTTCATCAACTGAGAAGGCAGAGCTACTGGAGTGCAGGTTTTGCAAAAAACTCTGTTACATCTGTTGGGTTCTTAACAGCGAACGGGTCATATGCCTTAAGAGTATTAAGATGCCTCGGTAAATACTGGCTAAAGTTCTGCTCCCAGGAATGACACGCAGGCTAGAACTTTCCGCCCGCTACAAACCAATATCTACCCCTCGTTACACCGTTACAACAAGATCTATACCAAGAAATTTACGCCAATCCCACGTGCCATATCTGCAAGACACAGCCAGCCATGCTTTGGGACTATACACAACATGCTTTGGGACTATACACAACATTACCCCGACACTAACCCCACGACCCTTTCGTCGAGATGGCACGCTGCCCTGCGTAGCTCCAACCTCTACGACCAACTCTGGGCGACCCTGCAAGACTGCGAGGCGGCAAAGAGGCAACCTCTCAACGACCCCACGTGGGAGGCCTAGGCCCAGCCAACACCTCGGGCTGGCTTTAATAAAGTTTATTCAGTCAGTGAGGAATCGCGCTCACTAACAATGAACCTGAAAGGCAAAACTGGCTTATGGGTCTTTACACTGAGAAACACCGACAAAAGAGGCAGGATTAGAAGCACTAGCTGCTTTGGACGATTTGGTGACTTGAAATGTTTTACATTTTGAGATGGCCTTGGCCTTTACCTTGTTGACGTAGCTCTTTGCCGGGATCAAGTTCTTAGCAATTGCTTGCGCAGCTTTTCCACTGACCGCCTGGCAAGGCAACACGACATAACCACCTTCCTTGTCCGATTGCAGGGGCTCTTTCCTGTCCTTGTCTTATTTTCATTTGAGTCGTGCCCTAACACATCGGAATAAGGACGGTTTTCTTGCGACGTGTTTCAAGATAAAAATGCGAATTTGCCTTCGTCGGCGAACCTTGCCGTTAATCATGATTAAAACATGGTGTCGGTTACACTTGCGGCACCTGCAGTACGTGGTAAATGATCGCATTCGAGATTTGTTTCCTTTAATCACTGAGGGATGTTGTGTGGACATTAAGAAGTCTGACTAAGGAAAATTGGCACTCTTTTAGTCACAAACAAGCAAGTAGCAGTGCTCAGTGTGTTATTGAACGATTCGGAGCATAAAATGTGATCTTTTTGCAAAATGTGAGCAATAACAGAGCAGCAGTAAGCACATCTTCTTTTTCTAGGGATATTAAAAAAAAAAAAACAAGTCTCCGTATGCAAGATGGTCCTGCGGCCGATTACGGCTTCCCATGAGTTCCGTTCATGGTAGAAATTATCGTCGAGAGAGCCGAGTTAGCGTTTATGCACATAAGCGCAAGTGTCAGATTTGGCACGGAGCGCCGGCAATTCAAACTCTGCCTTCTATACGGACAACAAATGTTTGTGGTACTTATTTTTTCATTTTGTTTTCTTTTTTTTGCATAGTAAAGTTTACCAGTTAATATTCAATTGTACAGTTGTAACGCGGAAAGCATTGTGGAACATAATTTCTCAAAACTTTTTTGATCTGCAGATGCGATCGTGTCTTACGAAGGAAATATGCTGGAAAGAGTGATAAGTGAGCACGATAAGCGATTCTATGCCAGCATTGGTGGGAAGTGGTAGGATATACCAGCAGTGCTATTCATCTAGCCCTCACACATTTACGGCTCAATTAGTCAATAACAATTTGTATCTCACAGGAAGACCACAGAATTCGAGGTACTCACTCGGAAACTCACATGCGTACGAAACCCCTCATGTACGCCGCCATGCAGCGAGGGACCCCAAGGCTCGCCACAGTTCTGCCGATTCACTCGTTGCCCCAAAGAAAGCGCCGCTTGTTAGCGTGTACTTTTTTAAAATCGTAATACGCATAAAATGAAGCTGAAATGCTTATATAATATAAAGACTGCGATTTTAAACAATATACATATGGTGCACTTATTAACGGTGCTCTTTGCCATTGCTCATCCGCCTTCGCTAATAATATGTCCAGCATCAGAATTGGATGGAATTTGCTCTTACGAACAATTCTTGAGTAAGAGCTTTTCATGAATACGAGTCCATATATGTGTCACTGAAAAATGAACAAGAAAAGGAAAACAAGGAGGCACATCGGAATGCCTCCAATGTACTCATTTTCATAAATGCACTCATATCGAGTGTCCAATACAGGTTTGCGTGTGCGTGTCTCGAAGTGTGTAGACGAGAAGCTGCTTCCGTCCGCCGTTAACAGCTACAATAGTAGCTAATCCATGGCGTCATGGAATATCGAGAGAGTCGCTTTCTTGATTTATGATGAGATACGTAATATTCCTCCGATATTTATGCGGATAATGCACGACGAAGAACTGGCTCTTGAGTGGAACGCCGTTTTCTACTTCTCTCATTTTGCGAGTATTTTTGCGTGTTTTCGGGAGGCGCCTCTCCCGAGACCTTTTGCGATGAAAGTGGAGTCAGCTAGGCGTCTAGGCGAGACAGACATGACAGTGTCAGACACACCGTAGAAGCGGAAGCACCTCATGAGCGACGCAGTCAGCGAGGACGCCCTGTTGTACCACTCTGCTTCAGGGTGTGTTCGGATAAGGACAGACTAAGGGTACTTGTGAGCAATTATTGGGCCCAATTATTTTTAGTTTTCAGCGATATTTTATATGAGCTGGGAAAACGTCTCTGTAGAAGGGAATGAACCTTCGTTTAAATTTTCGAAACTTAGCAATGATTTCTTGAAAAGGATTCTTATTTCACTAAAGGTGGAAAAAGCGTTTTAACAATTTGCAGATTTTACTAATTCGAAAGGCTATCACTCTGAAATTAACACACTGTGCAGGCATGGAGTGGTGCCTGAACCGTCAAAAAAAAGAAAAAAATATCGCCGAGAGCTAGTGAGGCTATGCCAGTCCAGGTGCAACTAAATTAGGAAGGCCCACTAAGCTTCAACAAAGTCACTCCCTCACCAGAACAGGAATTGGCCTCCCTGGTGCAGTATTCGGCCACTACCTCCCTCATGGCTCTTACGATTTACCCATGGCCCTCAGTTCCCAGCGGCTGCGGAGCACCTGACCAAGGCGGCTGTCAGACCTGCGACGTGGCAGAGGTTGCTAAGAATCTCTGGGTCCGGACAGGCCGCCACTGGAAACTGAACCTGGCAACGTTCAACACTCGCACCCTATCGAGTGAGGCTAGTTTAGCAGGGCTTTTTGAAGAATTATCAGGTATTGCCTGGGATATTATTGGCCTTAGTGAGGTTGTAAGGACTGGTGAGGCTTATACAGTACTGACTAACGGCCTCGTCCTCTGCTACCGAGGTCTTCCAGATAAGAGAGAATTCGGGTAGAATTTCCAGTCCTTAAGGACATAGCGGGCAACATTGATGAATTCTACAGCATTAATGAGAGGGTAGCAGTCGTCGTAATAAAGCTTAATAGGAGGTATTAGAATGAAGGTAGTACACGCCTACACCCCAACCTCCAGTCACAATGATGAAGAAATAGAATAGTTTTATGAAGATGTTGAATTAGCAATGAGGAAGGAGCAAACTCAGTATACTGTAGTAATGGACGACTTCAATGCAAGAGTGGGGGGAAAGCAGGCTGGTGAGAAAGCAATTGGCAACTACGGCACCGATTCTAGGAACACTAGAGAAGAGGTGTTGGTAGAATTCGCAGAAAGGAATAGGATCCGAATAATGAATACCTTATTCAGGAAGCACAGCAACAGGAAGTGGATCTGGAAAAGCCCTAATGGAGAGACAAGCAATGAAATAGATTGCATAATCTCTGCCAATCCCAGCATAGTGTAGGATGTAGAAGTGTTACGTAGGATAAAGTGCAGTGACCATGAGGTTAGTGAGGTCTAGGATTTCTCTCAATTTCTCTCAAATTTCTCTCAACTATCCGAGAAGAAACAGGCCAACCTAGATGCAGTAAGGGCAAAAGCAGACCAATTCAGGCTGGTGCTCGCAAACAAATATGCAGCTTTAGAACAGGAAGATGAAGACAACATAGAGGTAATGAATGAAACCGTAACTGGGCTGATCTCAGAAGCAGCAATTGAAGTGGGAGGTAAGGCACCAAGGCAACCATTAGGTAAGCTCTCACAAGTAACTAAGGACCTAATAAAGAAACAACAGAACATGAAATGTCAAACTCGAGAGATCAGATTGAATTCGCGAACTATTGAAACTGGTCAACAAGAGAAAGGTAGGGGATATCCGAAATAATAACGTGGAAAAGATTGAGGAAGCAGTAAAATATGGACGCAGCATGAAATCAGTGAGAAAAAAACTTGGCATAGGACAAGCGAAATGTATGCGCTGAAAGATAAGCAGGGTGATATCACCAGCAATTTTGATCACATAGTAAAAGCAGCGGAATAAGTCTATACTGACCTGTACAGCCCCAGAGCAGCCAAGCTACTTTCATTCAAAGTAGGGATGAACAGGATGCAGACGCTCCTTCTATAACGAGCATGAAGTTAGAAGGGCCTTGAAAGACATGACCAGGGGAAAAGCTGCCGAGAAGATGCATAGCAGTTGATTTAATCAAAGAGATGGAGGAGATATCATGCTTGAAAAGCTACGGCCCTTTATACAACAATGCCTCGCCACTACAAGTGTACCAGACAGTTGGAAAACGCCAACATTATACTCATCCATAAGAAGGGAGACGTTAGAGAATAGAAGAATTATAGACCCATTAGCTTGCTTTCAGTATTGTATAAAAAATTCGCCAAGATAATTCGAATGAGAATTAGGGCAACACTTCACTTCAGCCAATCAAGAGAACAGGCTGGCTTCAGGAAGGGATCTTCTACGATGGATCATATCCATGTCATCAATCAGGTAACAGAGAAATCTGCAGAGTACAATAAACCTCTCTGTACCTATGGCTTTCATAGTTATGAAAAAGCATTTGATTAGTAGAGATACATCAGTCACAGAGGCATCGCGTAATCAAGGAGTACAGGAGGCCTCCGTGAATGTCTTGCCAAATATTTACAAGGATTACACCACTACCTTCGGTTCTCTACAGACAAGTAGAAAGATACCTATCAAGAAAAGGGGTCAGGCAAAGAGACACAACCTCTCCAATGCTATTCACTGCATGGCTTAAAGAAGTATTCAAGCTCTTAGACTGGGAAGGCTTAGGAGTGAGGATGACGGCGAATATTTCAACAACCTTCGTGTTGCAGATGACATTGTCCTATTCAGCCACAATGGGACTAATTACAGGTATGACAATTGAGGACCTTAACCGAGAAAGTGTAAGAGTGGGGTTGAAGAATAATATGCAGAAGACAAATATAATGTTCAATTGCCTTGCAAGGGAACAAGAATTCAGGATCGCCCGTCAGCTGTAGAGTCTTGAAGGAGTACGTTACTCTAGGTCAATTACTCACTTTGGACACTGATCACGAGAAGGAAATTTACAGAAGAATAAATTGGGTTGAGTGCTACGGTAGGCATTACCAAATCCTGACAGGGAGCTTACCCCTGTCGTTGAAAAAGTGTACAATCATGCGTTCTACCGTTACTAACATATTGGACATAAACTTGGAGTTAACAAAGAAGCTCGAGAAAAGTTAAGGACCGGCACAAAGAAAGCGATGGAACGAAAATGTTAGGCCTAACGTTAAGAGACAGGAAGAGAGAGCGGTGTGGATCAGAGAACAAACGGGGATAGCCGAATCTAGTTGACATTAAACAGAAAAATGGACCTGGGCAGGCCATGTAATGCGTAGGATGGATAAACGGTGGAATT